>NC_074726.1:18581157-18886990 GCF_947242115.1 Biomphalaria glabrata
TCACACGTACATAGATTCATATATAGATCTACTGTCATTAATTTACTAGATATTTAGTCTTTTGTTAGTGCAGTGCGGGCAGTCTGAGAGTGTGTGAGAGAAAGAAGAGAGAGAGAAGGAGAGAGAGAGAGAGAGAGAGAATGTGTCAAAACTGGGGTGTGTGCCAGGTAAACTAGGTCCATGTTATCAAGACATGCCAGCTGTACAAACATGACCACAAATGTTGTCCAAAACTTGGCTTTACGACTTGTCTGAGAAAACACTAGAATGGGTTTCGGAGAATGAATTGGCTGAGGGGATTGGCTTTACAGCAAATTTATCTGGTCATTAAAATTAAGTCGTTGGACGCTTTATTCTCAATAAGAAAATGTTCCGAATATCTAGACCTTCCATTAAACAGTCACATTTACTTCGAAGTAAGCCTTTTTGTAGTAACAGTTTAAATCAGATGACGAGCTACTCGTGTAAAAGATGCTACTTTGAGAGATGTAAACTAAGGATCTCATCTTAAAATGATCTAATAGACAAATGGAATTAATGTGCACAGTTTTATAGTTTGGGCGAGATAACGAGGGTGGAGAGACAAAAATGTGTATTCCTTTAGATGTATATTTTGTCAACTTGTATGTGTGTAATTTTGTCTAACAGTAAAAGTGAGTTTCGAGCTATAAAATTAGAAGATTACAAAGAAAGTTTGTGTTTTCGTATAAACTCAGAGGCGCCTCCCGAATGGACGAAGCATGAGTTATCCCTAACCGGTACACGAAACTCTCATCAACCCTAGTTTTTCATCCAAATTGACGTGTGCGGGGCGAAAGTGTTGCCGTCGTGATTGTATGTTTGGCCAGCTGACCATTAGTACATCGTTAATTAATATTCAGTGTATTCAATGAAGTGGTTGCCATGAAGATCTGAAAGCTAAATGGATTCATTGATCATCTAATTAACACTTGATCTACGAACTAAGGGGTTGGAGAATGAATGATCAATAGCTCATTTGGCTCCTTAGGAAGAAGTCCTCCCATTTGATCACGTGTCTACGTCCTACTACGAAAGTCAAGACAGATGATGCATATATACATATATATATATTTGTGGCCACTTAATTATATTATGGTTCATGGCGAGGAAAAAACTATTAAGCATAAACTTGGATCTTGATATAATAGTCATAACCTTGTTGATTCATTTACCGAATTTACAGAAACGATTTTTTTTACATTTAGTACGTGAAAAATATGTCTTAACACAAACACTCATGCAAAACATAGATATGAATAATTCTTTTAAAAGAAATAATACAATAAACGTACATAATGTATTTCGCGCCAAAACGTCCTGCTTCGATAATTCACCGCCTACACACACACACATACATTAAGAATTAAGCCCAAAGAAGGAAAAAACAAACGCATCTATACTATACACTATCTTTCTGACAAGAACTAGACATTCGGTTTCTTGATTTTGTATACACTATACACAAAGACACTAGTTGGGGGGGGGGGGGAAGAGAAAATGTCAATGTGTCTTATTAAAAAAAAAAGAGTTAAATATAAAAATTACTTAAAAAAAAACAACAAAGCTATAGAGTGACATTGCAAAAATAAATGTGAATCAATCACGTAATTATTTTTTAATAGACCTAGACTAACAATAATAAAGTAGAGCAACTGGAAATGTTGTTATTAATTGTTTTATTTAGCTTATGGCTTAGTGCATTGTGGTCCTATCACTTTTGTGGACCAGTTTGGGGGGGGTGTCCTGAATGGTATCTGGAAGAACATTTCCGTGATGCCTTTTCAAAATCAATAAAAAAAAAAAAAAGTTGCTGAGTCTGAATTGAAACTCGACCCTCCACGAATGGAAGCAGACATGTTTAGCACTGAGCTATTCAAGTACTGATACAAGTTAGAAAATGTCTATTGTTACTTTAAAATTTTTAGCCAACGACTTAGTTCTCATAACGAAGTTTATCTCCCCTTAGTTAGCTTAATACATTTTCTACCTATAACAAAATTAGCTAATTACTACTAATTGTTTTTTTAAACTGATTAGTGTGCTGTCATCAACAATTAATAATTGTACAGTTTCAATTTGATCAGAGAATGGGAAGTGGAAGAAATAATGTGTTAAATAATGCACCCAGACAGACAGTGGAAGTGAATTAATATAAGCTTTGTAAAAAGGAATTATCAACTTGCGTTCATATAAATATATAACAATTTGGAGGACACCTGTGACCAATGGGAAACAAACAGGGAAACACAGGGGCACTTTTCATTAAAAATCTGCATTTCACTACTCCCAACTAACTACTGATCTGGAAGCCCTCCCACCCTGCCTTGTATTGATTAGAGCACCGGTAACCCACAATAAATTAAAAGTTAGTAGGATCTAAAATAGGTAAGGGAGAAGGTAAATAATGAACTCTTAAAGAACAAGGTTACAAAGACAGTTTGTAAGGAAACACAAATGCAAAATCGACCCCCGAAGTGGTCCACCCAGGCAGGTAAAAAGGCAGATTTCAATTTTTTTCAGAAAGAAAATCTAGTAAAGACAAATGACAGAGAAGAATGGAGAAAGAAGGTTGACAGATATTGTGTGGTGCCCCAGCAGTCCAGTAGACCAAAGGATAGGTGAAAGTGAATGTGAAGTTAGATGTGAACCTTGCATATCTGATGTCTTATAATGAATATCTAATTGATCTAATTGTTTTGTAAAGGGTCAATCTTTTATTCAAATCCTCAAGAAAAAACATTTCCTTAAAAAAAAAAAAAAAGTTTGATGTAGTGGAGTAGTTCACGCGATAATATGAAAAACTACTTATTAATTGTTGTTTTGAATTATGTCCAACTTATATGCATACTAAATAGAATTTTTCTCTTTAAAAAAAAAGAACTTTTTTGTGTGTAAATGTAGTAGTTAGTATGACAGAACTTACATAACTTAGCAATACAAATAAAATACAATAAAAAAAACATTTGCAGAAATATGGTACACACTCATCTCCCCTTCTAAAGAGCCTCCCGTGTTTGTAAGTATTAATAGTTGTAAAAGTGGTGTAGTTTTATGAAAAAAACTGCTTGCAAAAGTGATTTAAAAAATTAGATTTTTCTTTTTCAGAAAAGAAAAAAGTAGCCGTTGCATCAGAACTATGAATGGTCTAAAATATTATGGTGTCAGATTTTCACTATATCTAGTTTACGAGATCTAAACGGGACGGATGGACAGACATGCCACACAAAACTAATAGCATCTTTTCCCCTTTTGGGGGCCGCTAAAAAACACAATAGCAGATGCCAGGTAAGCCCAACTGTGCCTTGGAGAACTACACAAGTTAGCATTTGCCTATCACTGGTCAGCTTAAGTAAATTTGCCTTGGACAATGGCTACTATGGAGCAATTTACATAGATAACAGAGAAAAATGAGTATCCCCAAGTAATATTATACATTTAAATACATGTATGTATAAAAATAAAAGCATACTGTTTGAATATAATTTTAAGTTGCTCTTAGTGTTCAAATACAACTCCTAAACCTACCATGTCCTTTAGAGTGAAATAAACCCTACTAGCTAATGGCCATTAATCCATTCATCATTGAAACACCAACCCTGTGGGAGTTATTCTTATCCTACATTTTAATACATGTAAGCTTTCTTGGTTACAAATACGCCTTTTCATATTTTGCACAAAGCTAGTCACAGTGTCACAGCATTGCAGAGATTTGTGAGCTCAAACTGAAATAATATTTTAAGTTCAATATTACTTGAGCTCAATTGAAAGTTACCCAAAACACACACCCTTAACTACACTTTGGGGTAGTGGTAGACCTTGCTAAAACTGTGGGGCTTTTAAACAATACCTGACCTATTTTTGTAGTAAACATCATTTATAAGAGTAGTGTTTCTCACACTTTTACCAGGAACAGTTTAGAAGCAAAACAAAAAAGTATATTCATGCCCCAGATGAGAGAGAGCCCAAGAGTGAGAGATGTCCTCTAACACTACACTTCTATGAATGAAACTTCTGTTTTTCTTTAGCATTATTAACACTTTTAGGAGTGAAACACGTCTAGCACTACACTCTTATAAACATGTCTGTTATTTCTAGCACTACACTTCTAGGAGTGAAATGATCTATGATAATTTTTTTTTTAAATATAATATTTATATAATAATATATATATATGGCAGAATTTAACAGACTTTCCATTGAAAATGCATTTTTGGAGTTTATAGTTCATTATCTCTTTATATAGGCCATCTGTAGCATATTTGGTTATACCGAGGGATAGATTTTTGTTTGTGTAAGCTTCCTTAGCAAAATTTTGTAGAAATTTGTTTTTACAAAGATTTTATGAATTTGTGAATTTCACCAAGTATGAAAATGATGACCAACAGGTTTTACTTATATTATGGATTAATGTGATTCCGTTTGAAAAGGTAAGAAACATATTATTTTTATAATTTTATGAAAAAAATTGCTTACTTACGATTCAAAAATAGTTGTGTTGTAAGTGATAAAGAAAAAAAATGTAAATAGAAACATTGGTTTGTCTTAAAATTAAAAAGAAATAGCCTCAATGCCATTCACCCATATATATTGTTCGTTGTCAGATCATGTGTGCAGATTTATTTCTACTTAAATATTGCATACTTTAATTACTAAATGCATAATTTTAATTTAAGAAATCCTAATAATGCATTCTTTTTAGTAGTTTAATTAATATTTGAAATGTAGATCTAGACTTCTCTAGATTCTACATCTGATCTATCATCTGTCTGCAGGCCTTAGTTTGGGTATTACTGATCTAGTGGGGTGGATTTAGATATTTCTATGTCAAACATGGCCAAGGTTCCCTTCACATTTTTTAAAACTTAGGCAGACTTTACCACAAAAATTAAATTTAGTCAATTAGTGTAGGCTTAACACAAAAAAGTGTTAATAGATATCCCAGTTTTAAAATTGTCATAATTATCAGAACATAATTGCACATTTCTATGGAAAATTTTATTACATTATCTTTAAGCGTTAAAAAGTTATAGCAATTTAAATGTATAAGCTCCTCCTTTCGGTCACAATTTTTTGGGTATTTTAATTGGCTAATTTTCAGACACTAAAATGGTCATAACTTATGTTCTAATTAACCTAGAAGCATAAATGAGGTATCAATGAACTCCATTCAAAAAGATCTATCTAACTATACTAGTTTCATTTAGATTCATTAAAGTTGAAATTTTTATCAAAGTACCTAATATAGATCTATAAGAGTAAGAGTATTTTTTTTAAATAGTTTTTTTTTTCAATAATCTAAATAGTTGTTGTTTTTTTAGTTTCTTCTTCAATTATCTAAATAGGAGTATAGATTATAGTAGATGATCTAGCAATCTAGCTAGTGACACTAGATCATAGATGCTAGAGCTAGAGACACATTTAGTCAATTAGTGTAGATCTAGATCTAGTACCATATTAGGAGTCACTAAACTAAACAATTACAAGTATTACAAGATCAGATTTACTCTTAGTAGTCTTAGACTTAAGAGTACTTAGACTAATAGTACTAATACTTAATGAAAGTTAATGTCTTAATACTCTATATAGACTCTTTTATAGAGTACTTAACTTAGACTTCTTAGACTTAGAGATCTAGATCTACATTTAGATTAGATCCCATTGCCCGTGGATCATGCCGATTATGGATGATCATACTAGATCTACATTAGATCTAAAAAAAAAAAACATCTTAGAAACAATTTACTTTTTTTTTTTAAACTGACTCTCACTCTGACTGACTAAAAAAATAAAAACATAAACAGACTTGATGTCGCTCTGTGGCGCCGCTCTGTCGCAGAGCTTTTTCCGAAGTTACACGGCTTCACATGTTCTTATTTTCAACAGTATAAAATATATTCGAATGTTTTGTTAATTATTGATAAAAATGGATTAACACTTACCAAAAACTGATAGAATAATAGCCAAAAACACCAAAATATTCCAAAGGATCGACATCATTCCGCCATTTGCATGACCTCCAACCTATTGAGTTGCCAATGTGAACTATAACCTCTCATAAATTCAGATAAAGTACGGTGTTCGGCTAGTTTTCATCCCACTGTAATGAGCTGTGAGAGGTGGCGCGAAGAGACCTGATCTAGTGTGCGGGGATAATGCCAATTGAGTATGGCAGATGAAGCGGGTGCTTGCAGCTGTAAAATCATCTGTGTGTTGATCCAGAAATGCCTTCCTCATCGACTGCTCAATCTAAACAGACTGTGTTTTGAGAAGAAGAAAAAAAAATAGAGCAAAAGAATTAAGATTACAATATTAAGTGCAGGTGTATTTTAACAAAAATGCATTAATTGTTTGAATGGTTCTAAAATGTGGTTTCGGCAAAAGGCTTCAATTGAATCTCAAGATTTTCATTGAATATTTCATATTGAATCTTTTCAAAAATTCATAATAACTAAACTTTTAAAACACATCTCGGCCTGCAATATTAGACGGTTAAAGTAAATTCAATGATATGTCATCATCTGCGCGATTGCATTAATAAAGACATCATTGCTCGGTTGATTTATTCTAATAATAGTAATCGTTATAATCATGACATTTGTCTTACAATTGTGTGCATTGTACTTAACAATACACGAGAAACACGAAATATAAGTTTATTGTATTATCACGCCTACATGTGAATTGTACACCACAAATAATTATTTCATTGCTAAGGGTAAAAAATGAGTTAGAACTTGTGTCTGCTTCACTGTGACGTTTATATTTATAATCTTTAGATCTTTCTTATAAATGTTTCCTCGATTAGGTGTTCAAGTGGGGTTTGTTTGTTGCCAATCATCTAAATAGGAGTTTGTTTGCTTTAGTTGATTTTTTTTTTAATGTCTAAATAGGAGTATTTTTTTTTAATAGTTTTTTTTTTTCAATAATCTAAATAGTTGTTGTTTTTTTAGTTTCTTCTTCAATTATCTAAATAGGAGTATTTTTTTGTAGTTTTTTTTTTCAATGATCTAAATAGGAGTATTATTTATAGTTGTTTTTTTTTAATGATCTAAATAAGAGTATTTTTTTAAAGTTGTTTTTTTCAATGTCTAGTTGCCTAACCTGGCAGAGATGTTGAAACTTCCAAATCTGCAGAAGTTTTCCATTATCAGTTTTAGATAAATTGACTGCACATTAAAATAGCTTTTAAAAAGTATTATCCAAAGGATAGGCCTACACATGTAAATATGGTAACTATAATTTTTAGTCTTTATTGGTGAGAGAGGTTGAACCTCACCACCTGCAATTTGTTGACGGTATTTTGCTTTAGTTTTTCAGACTCCTGCTTGAATTTCACTTAAATTTTTATCTATTTTCATTTGAGAGCGATAAACTCAAAACCTGTCTTTGCTACGGTCATAGAAAGTGGCTCAAACCTCAAAACCCAGCCTGGCTACGCTCATTGAATGCGGTGTTGAAGGTTCGCTAAAGTTTTATTTATTGAAAACTCTCTTGGTTAAGCTTTTGGAATTTTGGTGACTGTAGTTTTGCTTTAGTTTAAAAAAAAAAAAAAAAAAAAAAAGCAGTCACCAAATGATTTTATTCAGGGGAAAAGGTGGTAAATGCCCGAAACCCCGCCCCCCCCCCCCCCCCCGCTACACTGGATTTTTTATATCCATTTGATATCCGGCGGGAGTCGGATGAGATCATATAGTAGAATATTATATTCGACCTGAGCCGGATACTTCTAAATAGCTTGTGTTACTGAACATTTTGCAAAACTTCTAAAGGTCATAACTGAAGCTGAAGAATTCAAGCCTTTGAGAGTAAATGCTACAAAAAAATGCTGGGTATCAGATACCAAGAAAAGAAAACAAATGAGTTAGTATATTTACAACACTCTAACTGGCAAAGGGGCCAGAGCCGGTGGCACTTTAAAAAGACGAAAGGTGAGCTGGTTTGTGTTTATTGTAAGACATGACTCACTATCAAAGTCATTTTTTAAGGTACAGTGGAAGGAGTACGAAGATAGGGTCGTCCAAAATAATGGATGGATAACAAAAAAAAAATGGACTGACCTCTCTCTTGATATCTTGCTAAGAACAGTTGCTGACCAGGAAAACTGTCACAACCCCGCACGATGAAAGTCAATTGACAGATGAGATGACAGATTTTCATATTTATTTTTTTTTCTTTTTACTTTTATTTATGTTATTTTTTAAAACTCTAAGAGTAATTGAGTTTATTAACAGATATGGTCCATCACAAACTTATCTGTGTAACATGTGTGTCTGTGTCTATGTACAAGGCCAACAACTGTGTGTGGGGGATGGTCAATATATAAATGTAAATTTAATCATTGTAAATATCTCAAAGGTAAAGATAGATAGATAGATAGATAGATAGATAGATAGATAGATAGATAGATAGATAGATAGATAGAATAACTAACATATTCATTGGTGGATACATGCATGGCCAGATGTGTGGCTAGATTGATTGATAGATAGATAGATAGATGCCTATTTTACTGTTTTGTGGGCGGTGGTGTTTATCCTGCATAATGCTTTACTTTATTAGATAAACCATAATCGTTTTGCTATTAAATCGGCCAATTCGATAGGAAAAGCTTTAGTATATCAGAATGAGAAAGCCACCTGGTTGACCGTAGGATAGCTTGACTCCAAGCTGTGATTGTTCTGTCCATCGGACACTATTCTGTATACAGTGTAGACAGCTACACTTCATGACCTGAAAACTGCGTTCCCTAGTCAATGAGCTGTGTATCCCATATCTGTCATAACATGGCGCACTGCTTGGTGGGTCTGATGTACTTCATAAACATATGCTCATCAACTCAAAGGCAAATAGATACACTTATCAAACTTATGCAACTGTAACTTAAGTTGTCACCCCTTGCAGATTGTAGATCTATGTGACATCCAAAATTTTCCATTCTTAATAAAAAAATAAAAATAATGCATGACTCGTTATAACTAAATTTTCAATAAACACTACATTTTAGATATTCACATAGATTGAACACTATATTAGAATTATAATAGGTTACGATACAGTGGTAAACCTTATTGCGAAGTCTGTAAGGAGTTATTGGGTTGGCACATGGGCGTAGCCAGGATTTTTTTTGGGGGGGTGGGGGGGGGGGTTTGGGGGGGGTTTTCTCTTCCCCCCTGGCCCAAAAAAAAATATATATCTATATATATATGTGTGTGTGTGTACATAATTAATCTTTATTACATTCTGACCCTTCATTCTTTCGTAAGACGTTTATTGTACCCTACAATAGGTTCTTCCTAAAGTTAGTGGGAAAATTGTAGACTCTCCGCCCTTGCCAGGAAGGGGGTCTGGGGGAGCGCTGAGAGAACCCCAATCGGGGATCGGGGCGGAGCCCTGCCGCCAAACACAATTTCCGGTATTGAAAACCAACAAAATGCAAATTCTGAGGTATCTACAGTGCACGATCCTGGTATTAAAACCCTTTTTTTTTTTCAAAAAAACTTATCTGCTATTCTTACTTACTTAGATCCACAGACGCCGTTCGGCGCATTGGGCGTCAAGCTGCTTCCACAAAAAAAACTGTCACTGGCAATGTCTGAAGCCTCTTCCTACCTGCTCTGAGGTCCTCCATGAAAGTTTGGCACCAAGTTACACCGAGATTTCCCATTTTTTTGCGCTTTCCTCGTAATGGCCTCAATGTCATCGCAACTATTATTATGCTTAATTCATTTTGTCGGAGAACATGTCCCGCAAACCTCATGCGACGCTCTGTCACGACCTTACTAAGGGGTTGACTCCCAGTTCGGCATACTATATCCATGGTTGAGACCCGATCTCTATAACTGACTCCTAAAATCCATCTTAGCCATATTTGTTGAGCCACATTTAGTCTTTTTCAATTTTGGCAGATGACTATTCACTGCACTTTATTAATGGAGCCCAGCCACTGGTAGAAACTTGTAACCTCTCTTGGCTACGCTATTGGTGATTGTAGTTTGTGTTAGATTTTATATCGAAAAGGGAAGTTTTATCGTCAAAATAATCTGTTAGGGGGTTTTAAACTAAAAAATCTCTGGAGTTGTTGTGTTTTTTTTAACATATTCAAAACTCCCTAAGCTACTCTTATATATAATTTGGTGGATTTAGTTTGTTTTAGAATAATATTGAAGAGAGAGGTTTTCAACCTCAAAACTCTCTGTAGGGGGATTTTAAACTCAAAACCATCTCGGGGTTTCAAAACAATTATATCAACTATAAGACTTCAGTTAGGCCAGGAGAGGTACGGTAGCCGAGCGCTAAAGCGCTTGGCTTCCGAACCGGGGGCCCCGGGTTCGAATCCTGGTGAAGACTGGGATTTTCAACTTCGGAATCCTTAGGCGCCTCTGAGTCCACCCAGCTCCAATGGGTACCTGACAGTAGTTAGGGAAAAGTAAAGGTTGGTCGTTAACCGTAGGCCACAAAAACAGATGAACTTTACATCATCTGCCCTATAGACCACAAGGTCTGAAAGGGGAACTAGTTAGGCCAGGTTCACATCCAACTTTACATTCACTTTCACCTATCCTTTGATCTGCGGGACCGTTGGGGCACTACATAAGATCTGTCAACCTTCTTTCTCCATTCTTATCTCTCATTTGTCTTTGATATAATTTCATTTGGATGTTCTTTCTGAAAATATTGAAGCCTGCCTGGGTGGACCACTTCGGGGGCCGATTTTGAGTTTGTGTTTCCACACAAACTGTCTTTGTAATCTTTTTAAATATATTTTAGAGGTATTTTTTAGAATCAAAAGCCGCTAAAAGGGGTTTTAAAGTCAAACGTAGAATTTTGAGTGTGTAATTTGCTTTTTTTTATATTGAATAGATATTTCTTAGCTTCAAACCCCGCTGGAGAGGGGGGGGGGGGTTAAAGTCAAAACCCTTTTTGGCTACACTCATATAATTCTGAGTGTGTAATTTGCTTTTTTTTTTTTTTTACATTGAAGAAGTATTTTTTAGCTTTAAATCGCGTTGATGGGGGGTTTAAACTCAAAACCCCTTTGGCTATGCTCGTAGAATTTTGAGTGTGTAATTTTCTTTTTTTTTTATATTGAAGAGATATTTCTTAGCTTCAAACCCCGCAGGAGGGGGGTTTAAAGTCAAAACTCACTTGGACTACGCTCATAGAATCTGGTGACTGATGTATGAATAGTCTTATATCGAAGAGGGGGTGTTTATCGTAAAATTCGGAGGGGGGTTTAAAATCAAAACCCCCCTTCACTATGCTCTTGGAATTTGGAATTGTCGTTTACATTTTTTTTGTTTTGTTTTAAAGAAGAGGGGGATTTAACTGTAAAACCCCCCTGGTAGGTAGTTTTAAACTCAAAACCCGCTTGGTTGCGTTGGGGCAAGAAATGGTTTAGTATTAAAATATCTCCTAAAATAAACAAAATCAAAGCAAAAAATCAGTCACTAAATTTCGACTCCTTCCCCCCTGCGGGGGGGGGGGGATTTCATTTTTTGTGGTGTTGGTTGGAAACCCTCCCCCTTGGCTATGCCCATGGTTTGGCATACGTAAGAAAATTACACGGCCATAGGCCTACATTTAAATATGTTTTATTGGTGCATGTAGACCACTACAATAGATTGAAGTTCTACTTTTAAAGTCTTTGTGCATGTAGACCACTACAATAGATTAAAGTTCTACTTTTCAAGTCTTGGTGCATGTAGACCACTACAATAGATTAAAGTTCTACTTTTCAAGTCTTGGTGCATGTAGACCACTACAATAGATTAAAGTTCTACTTTTAAAGTCTTGGTGCATGTAGACCACTACAATAGATTAAAGTTCTACTTTTAAAGTCTTGGTGCATGTAGACCACTACAATAGATTGAAGTTCTAATTTTAAAGTCTTGGTGCATGTAGACCACTACAATAGATTGAAGTTCTACTTTTAAAGTCTTGGTGCATGTAGACCACTACAATAGATTAAAGTTCTACTTTTAAAGTCTTGGTGCATGTAGACCACTACAATAGATTAAAGTTCTACTTTTAAAGTCTTGGTGCATGTAGACCACTACAATAGATTAAAGTTCTACTTTTAAAGTCTTGGTGCATGTAGACCACTACAATAGATTCAAATTCTACTTTACGACTTAGCTGAATTTAACCTTTTATGTCAACAGCTCACTTCGACGTGACATTTTCAATCTTATTGACACAGTCTTTTGTCACACGTTCAAACACAGAGTTTCATACTGTAAAACTGACTTTTTAATAGTTCTTTAATTATAGTTATATTAACATCTCGACTAAACTTTGAGAACAGTTGATCTGTCATCTCTAACCTTCCTTACTTCCTATCTATCTATCTATCTATCTATCTATCTATCTATCTATCTATCTATCTATCTATCTATCTATCTATCTGTCTGTCTGTCTGTCTGTCTGTCTGTCTGTCTGTCTGTCTGTCTGTCTGTCTGTCTGTCTGTCTATCTATCTATCTATCTATCTATCTATCTATCTATCTATCTATCTATCTATCTATCTATCTATCTATCTATCTGTCTGTCTATCTGTCTGTCTATCTATATCTATACATGTAAATATAGATAAATATATCCTTCTCGCTCTCTCTCTCACTATATGTAGGCCTATATATATGTATACATATATATATATATATATATATATATATATATATATATATATATATATATATATATATATATATATATATATATATCTTCCAGTACAATTTTTTTTTTGTGGGAGAATCAACGTGTACAAACTTTTTACTAGACAGACAAAGTGAATAGATAGAAGCTTTTGACTAGACAGACAAAGTGAATAGATAGAAGCTTTTTAAAAAAGTTGTACGACTTAAATTAGAACTCGAGTCTCAAGACTCCTCAAGGGGACTAATTCAACTTTTACCAACACATCTGTCAAGTGCTATTTATATCCCTTGTTCGATACCAAACAAAATAATTAATTACAAATAGTTAAATAACTGTAGTTGTTTTTTTTTTTTAAATTGATTCTTGCTTTGCCAGATAAAAGAAATAATTGTGCAAAATTTCAATTTGATCCGAGATATGGAATGAAATAAATAACGTGTACAAAGTTGTTCACAGACAGAGTGAGTTGATAGAAGTTTTGTAAACAGAGTGAGTTGATAGAAGTTTTGTAAACAGAGTGAGTTGATAGAAGTTTTGTAAACAGAGTGAGTTGATAGAAGCTTTGTAAACAGAGTGAGTTGATAGAAGTTTTGTAAACAGAGTGAGTTGATAGAAGCTTTGTAAACAGAGTGAGTTGATAGAAGTTTTGTAAACAGAGTGAGTTGATAGAAGTTTTGTAAACAGAGTGAGTTGATAGAAGCTTTGTAAACAGAGTGAGTTGATAGAAGTTTTGTAAACAGATTGAGTTGATAGAAGTTTTGTAAACAGAGTGAGTTGATAGAAGCTTTGTAAACAGAGTGAGTTGATAGAAGCTTTGTAAATAGAGTGAGTTGATAGAAGTTTTGTAAACAGAGTGAGTTGATAGAAGCTTTGTAAACAGAGTGAGTTGATAGAATTTTTGTAAACAGAGTGAGTTGATAGAAGCTTTGTAAACAGAGTGAGTTGATAGAAACTTTGTAAACAGAGTGAGTTGATAGAAGCTTTGTAAACAGAATGAAAATGAAGAGAAAGCGATATGATTAAATTTAGAGACGATAAAATGGAACTAAAGAAAAATGTAAGAAAATGAAATGAAAAGAGAGAAATAGTCTAGCTAGATAATGTCTACGACGCCATATTAAAAGATCACCGTTGCCAACTAAATAAGAAAACATTTCTTAATGCTAGAAGAGAAAAAGATTAAAAATGCTAGAAAACATGCAAAAGAAAATAATAAGATTTTAGAAATAAAAAAAAACATCTTGAGTCAGGATTTTGTAATTTTACCATACAAGATACAAGACACCTATTACAATAACAAACAGACAAGAAAACTCCTTTGCTCTTTTAGTGTGGGAACCATTGAATACAATTCTACTATCTGTTATAAACATTTCACATGCAAATTTAAGAGATATAAATATATATTTTGTATTCTACAGTTATTTGTGTTTTGCTTGGCGTAATGCACAAATTGTAAGCCAGATTTCCTTATGGATAATAAAGATTATTATTAGTATTAAAACTGCCAATTAGTCTATGGCTTGCTTTTCAATATTTCCGTATTCTGAAAACAAAGTCGTGTTATGTCTGGATATGTCTCGATGGATACAATAGGTTAGAACGTGAGATTTTTAGATTTTTAGATCTAGTATTCAATTGAGCAATTTTAGTTTATTCAGAAGATATTGTTTGTTTGCAAAATGTTTTACATGTTTCGGATGTTCTTTCAGATTGAAGATAATTTACTTCCGAAGTCCAAACCTCTCGCAGAACGACAGAGGATGGAGCGTGCGGAGTTTGAACCCGGGACCATCGATAAAGTCTGAAAGACAGCCCAGCACGCAAACCGCACGACCAGGCAGCCATTCAAAGACACTAATCCCTTGTCAATAAATCTATTCTTTACATATTTGCATGGGTTGTATGTTTGTAATACAAGTAAACATTCCACCTAAAAAAATAAAGCAAATTTAGGAAGCTCTCATCTAGTGCAGTGAAAGCTGCACTGCTCTGATAGTGGACCAAACTCTCATTCTAATATGTAGGAAAAAAAGTATTATTTATAATAGTGTTAAAGGTAGAGCTTTGATAATAAAAAAAAACATCTAAAATATATATTAGTAAACTAGATATCTAAAAATAATTTCGTACTTTTTAATAATTAGTAGCAAGGGACACTACCGTGTTTCCATAAACATTGAATAAAATCTAGGGGTTACCAGCCTTGCTATGTTTTTCTTTAAAAAATTAAAGTTAGTAATCATTGCTGAATCTTGAGAGCATTTTCAAAATTTTTAAATGGAATAATATTGAAACCATTTTTCGAAAGAAAGAAATTAAACCAATAAAAACGTTTTATAGCCATATCAATTCAAATTATCATCTAGTCGATCTTCAACATTTCTCAACCTCAATGGCTAAAAGCATGGGCGTAGCCAGGGGGGGGGGGTTGGGGTTCAAACCCCCTCCGAAATGAAATCCCACCGCAGGGGGGTGTCGGAGTTTTGTGACTGATCTTTTGTTATAATTTTGTTTATTTTAGGTGAAGTTTTAATACTAAACCATCACTTGCCCTAGCACAGCCAAGGGGTTTTGAGTTGGAAACCCCGTACCAGAGGGTTTTGAAGGGTTTTGAGTTTGAAACTCCCTACCATGGGGTTTTGAGTTTCCACCCCTCTCCTCTAGATGGCTTTTTTAAAAGTTTAAAACCCCTCAAGATAGTTTTGAGTTTAAAATCCCACTACAGAGCGTTTTAAGGTTGAAAGCCTCTCTCTTCAATATTATTTCTAAAGCAAACCACAGTCACCAATTTCTATAACCGTAGCTAAATGTGGTTTTGAATTTAAAAAAACAACAACTCAAGATATAGTTTAGTTTAAAAAAAACCAACAGATGATTTTGACGATAAAACTTCCCTTTTCGATATAACATATAAAGCAAAATAGTTACCTAATTCCAAGATCGTAGTCAAGAGAAGTTACACATGTCTACCAGTGGATGGGCTCCATTAATAAAGTGCAATGAAATTGAAAAGCACTAAATGTGGCTCTACAAAGATGGCTAAGACGGATTTTAGGAGTCTGTTATAGAGATCGGGTCTAAATCAAGGAAATCCTATGCCGAAATGGGAGTCGACCCCTTAGTAAGGTTGTGACAGAGGTTTGCGGAACATGTTCTCCGACAAAATGATTTACGCATAATAACAGTTGCGATGACATCCTAGTACAACTTGGTGCCACACTTTCATGGAGGTCCTCAGAGCAGGTGGGAAGAGGCTTCAGACATTGCCAGTGACAGATTTTTGCGGAAACAGCTTGCCAGCAAATGCACTGAACGGCGCGGGAGGGTCTATTTCAGTAAGAATAGCACATTAGGTTTTTTAAATAAAACTTTTTAATTGCAAAATAATGCACTGTAGGTACTCAGAATATGCATTTAGTTGGCTTTCAATACCAGAAATAGTGCATATGTACACACACACACATCCATCCATACAAACACACATATATATATATAAAAAAAATCCTGTCTACGCCCATGGCTAAAAGAATCAGAGAGGGTCTTGTGGCGTGGATAATGACGCAAGCGACTCAGACCACGCGCCTGATAAGAGAGGGTGGGGTGGAGGGGCTCTTTAGTCACCTTAAGCAAAATCATACGAATAAGGGACCTCTGCCACACCTACTAATGTATCAATCAATTCTAAAATGAAATTCGAGTGCTGGATTTCTTCGCACTCCTTTGCATTGACCAGGACTCTATTTATAAGAACTACTAGACATATTTTACACGCGACCCGCGGGTCTTTATTTGCGCATTACTGTCGATATAGTCACTGAGAGTGTTTTGTAAACAATTAAACGAAATAATAATGTAATAAGTAAAGCGAATGTGTCAATGTAAAAAAAGCTAATAGGCTTAAATCCATTTTTTTTTAAATTAAAACATTTGCTTTTGAATAATCTAGTGGATTGGATTTAGATGTATGTTAAACGTAGCTAATAATCCTTTCACGTTATTTCTCTTTCGCTACGAAAATAAAATTAGTTTTGCGAAAATGGTTTACCCGAAGTCGATACATTCTTATCTATTAAAAACGAAAAGAGCGATAGCTTTGTTAAATAAATGGGATTATAAAGTGAACAATTAAACGAAATAATTTTTAGTACGCGAGTCATGAATGAATATAGATCTAGGCCTATCTCAACTCGGCTTCGCAGCTTTCGTAAACGAATGTAGCTTTAGAAAACCAAATTTGAATGTTTATTTGATCAAAATATGAAATGAATGGACTTTAATTAATATGTTTATGTGTTAAAGTATAAGACTATCTGTGCGAAGAGAAGTTTTATCATCTTAGTGTTGAATTAGAGTTTTAGATCTAGGGATGGGATTATAAAGTAACAATAAAACGAAATAATTTTTAGTACGCGATTCATGAATGAATATAGATCTAGGCCTTTAACTCGGCTTCGCAGCTTTCGTAAACGAATGTAGCTTTAGAAAACCAAATTTGAATGTTTATTTGATCAAAATATGAAATGAATGGACTTTAATTAATATGTTTATGTGTTAAAGTATACAACTATCTGTGCGAAGAGAAGTTTTATCATCTTAGAGTTGAATTAGAGTTTTAGATCTAGGGATGGGATTATAAAGTAAACAATTAAACGAATTAATATTTAGTACGCGATTCATTACGGAATTGTCAAATGAAAGAATGTTCGTCAGGAAATCTGTAATCACAGATATAAGGAACTAATTAATGTAAAAAATGCTTTTGAAACACAAAATTGAAGGTTAATTTTATTATATAATGAAATCAATGGATCTTCTTTTGTATTTTCATGTGTCAAAATAAAAAACTATCTGCGCAAAGTGTGTTTCTTAAAATTAGATCTAGGTCTAAATCCTTTCGATCTTTTATCATGTCAACATTGTTAACCATGGCCTAGATCCATAAATACTATAGCTTTAATAGAGTCGGACAACTTTATTTATTTTTAGGGTCTTAATTTTGTTTTAGGGATACAATACATACACTACGGTCTAAGTTGGTACCCAAGAAACATTCCTGCCAAGTTTTATCAAGATTGGTCAAGCGGTTTTGATGTCTATAAGTAACATACATACATACACCTTACATTCTACTTTATAATATAGATTAGAAGCCTTTAACAGCAGAAATACAAAAACAAAAATAGAATAAAAGCGCTTAGTAGTCTTAAAATGATATTTTCGGTTTGAAATCTTACACGCTTCACTCACGGATGTACACTGAGGTGATAGGCAAGAACGACCTACCATCCAAAGAAAGATTTATTGCAGACCAGCACATAGTTAAAAATTAAAAAAAAATAGCATTTACACCCACAATTTCAATTTAAGTTGATCTTCTCTATCACGTGAACAAAAGTTGATCTTCTCTGTCACAGGAACAAAAGTTGATTTCTATGTCACATAAACAAAAGTTGATTTCTATGTCACATAAACAAAAGTTGATCCTGTCGCTTGAACAAAAAGTTAATATAGTATGTTATATGAACATTTTAATTTTCTCGCTGGTAGATGTTGCAGTTAGCCTTGTAATTACGTAATGAGTAACATGTTTGTTTTACATGTTTCAGATGTTCCTTCAGAGTTGAAGATAGTTTACTTCCTAGTACAAACCTCCCGCAGGACGACGGGGGATGGGAGCGGAAGGCTTTGAACCAGGGACCATCGATAAATCCAAACGACAGTCCAGCGTGCAAACCACACGACCAGGCAGCCATCGGGTATTCGGGTTACACACTAAGAAAAGGATTTTGAAATAAGATAAGCATAGTACAAACTTGCTAAAATGGCAGTCTGAAGATTTAAAGAAATGGCTCGAAATGTTGTAGGTCTTGCAGCGCGTTAAGAAACTTTGTAGACAAACTTCGGTTAAAACCATAATAATAATAATAACACATGGGAAAGGCAGATTGCCACATGCCATAGGGCGTGTAGAAAGTTAAAAAAAAAACGATTTTTTGTTTGTTGAGAAAGTCTAAACATATTTCAAGCCACAGAGTGAGGTCGTTCCGAGCTAATTGATGAAATAGGTCTATCATTTACATTTCATCAAGATGTGACAGGCATGCTTCTAGGTCTAATTGTTTGGTGCAATCACAGTGTGTTCAGTTATGCCTAACATGTTTGGTTTGATCAGGGTGTGCTAGGGTTTGGTCTAAAAACAATTTTTAATGTAATCAGAGTGTGTGATGGTTTGGCCTAAAAGTCATGTTTGATGTAATCAGAGTGTGTGAGAGTTTGTAGCGTGGTCTAGTACGATTTAACTTGGCTTGTCTTGGCTACCTATGAAGGGGGCTTGAGGTTCGACACCCGATTTGGGAAGAGTTGTGTTTACTGAGCGCCTAAAGGCAACACGGAAAACCTACTCCTAGATCCCCCCTACCCCCCCCCCCCAACTGGTCCACCAATGAGATTGGACCATAGCGCTCTGAGCATGCTATAAGCATGAAAGTAGCGCTATATAAAAGCGATAATTTATTTTATTTATTTTTAATCAGAGTGTGTGAAGGTTTGGCCTAAAAGTCAAGTTTGATGTAATCACAGTGTGTGAGGGTTTGGCCTAAAAGTCAAGTTTGATGTAATCACAGTGTGTGAGGGTTTGGCCTAAAAGTCATGTTTGATGTAATCAGAGTGTGTGAGGGTTTGGCCTAAAAGTCATGTTTGATGAAATCAGAGTGTGTGAGGGTTTGTAGCGTGGTCTAGAGGCTAAGTACGCTTTAACTTGGCTTGTCTTGGCTACCTATGAAGGGGGCTCGAGGTTCGAGGTTTGGCCTAAAAGTCATGTTTGATGTAATCAGAGTGTGTGAGGGTTTGGCCTAAAAGTCATGTTTAATGTCATCAGGGTGTGTGAGGGTTTGGCCTAAAAGTCATGTTTGATGTAATCAGGGTAAGTCAGTGTTATAAAATTAAGGGAATGTTTTATCATTGACTATACCTTACCAAGTACTCGCCCGACTAAATAGTTCATCCAGCATACCTTCAGGTAACATGGCCCAGGTAGATGTATGTCTGTTACAGAAATAGTAACACACATGGGAAACGACAGGAGAGATGAAGATGATGGAGGCTGTGATGGTTGGGGAGGGGGAGCGATAGATGCGTGAGTTGAAGGTGAGTCTGAGGATGTGTGGGGAAAGGAGGGCAGGGCTCCCACCACAATAGTTACGTTGGGTTATTTCCACTGTTGTTGAAACTTTTGTGCTGGAGAGTGTCTTTAAGCTAACAAACAAGCGAAGTCTGTAAGTACTATTACCTAATGGATTTTGAGTCTAACCTTATCACACTATGTCTTACTTTATCACTGTCGTAGTGTCTTGTCTAGTTCTATTGTGCGTTAGTTTATCACAGTGTCATAGTATCTTGTCTAATTACACTTTGTGTTACTTTATCATAGTGTCATAGTGTCTTGTCTAATTACACTTTGTGTTAGTTTATCATAGTGTCACACTGTCTTGTCTAATTACACTTTGTGTTAGTTCATCACAGTGTCATAGTATCTTGTCTATTTACACTTTGTGTTAGTTTATCACAGTGTCATAGTGTCTTGTCTAATTACACTTTGTGTTAGTTTATCACAGTGTCACCGTGTCTTGTCTAATTACACTTTGTGTTAGTTTATCATAGTGTCACAGTGTCTTGTCTAATTACACTTTGTGTTAGTTTATCATAGTGTCACCGTGTCTTGTCTAATTACACTTTGTGTTAGTTTATCATAGTGTCACCGTGTCTTGTCTAATTACACTTTGTGTTAGTTTATCATAGTGTCACCGTGTCTTGTCTAATTACACTTTGTGTTAGTTCATCACAGTGTCATAGTATCTTGTCTATTTACACTTTGTGTTAGTTTATCACAGTGTCATAGTGTCTTGTCTATTTACACTTTGTGTTAGTTCATCACAGTGTCATAGTGTCTTGTCTATTTACACTTTGTGTTAGTTTATCATAGTGTCACCGTGTCTTGTCTAATTACACTTTGTGTTAGTTTATCATAGTGTCACTGTGTCTTGTCTAATTACAGTTTATCATAGTGTTATTAGTTACTAATTACACCTTGTCGTCATGTCTCAATATCTTTCTCATTTTATAATTGTCTCAAATTTTTTCTCTCCTTATCAACTGTGTCTTAAACTATCATTAAGTTATTTTACGTGTCGTAATGTTTGTATACATCATCAAGTTATCTTAGTATCGTAGTGTAATTACCAATCAATGTATTGTTATCATTATTATTATCAATGTATTGTTTGATAAAAGTGTCATTACATGTTATATTAATGACTTTTATTTTTTGATTGTCCATTCCTTAGATTTGTGTGTGTGTTATAAAGGAGTAGTGTTGTTTGATATTGTGGGTCTAGTTAATTGTTAATATCTACATAGGCCTATGTTTGTGAAATTATCCTTGTAATAATAACTATATCTGTGTTTGCTGACAGTTTCAAAATGATCTCTACCCATTTAATGATGTTTTTTTAATCTATAGAGCCCTATTTTATCCATGTCATCACTACAGCCATAGAGGGCTATTATTACAACCAGATTAAATCAATAAAACAAAATGTAATTTCTGTTTTTATTAACCCGAATCAGCTTATAACAAAATTATTCTAACCAAGATACAGACATTTAGAACATTTTTACAAAGCTTAAAGCAACTCTCTCAGTCTGTCTGTCTGTCTGTCTGTCTTGTACAAATCTTGTACACTTTTTTCATATTTACCATTCTTAGATCAGTGGAAACTTTGCACATTTATTCATTGTCCAAGACAAAACATTAATCAATAAAACAAACAAACAACTAAAAAAACATTTAGTTTATTAGTTAGTGTTAATTCCTAAAATTTCTTTTATATAGAAAAATGGAGTACATCTTTCAGTATTGAGAAACATAAAAATAAATGTGCGATTCTTCCCCATATATAAGCTTTGTTTTTTTATAAAGTAATTTTTATATTTTGCACCCTGCGTGTCCACCGTTTGGTCAATTGGCAGGTTTCGATATTTTAAGCTCGTCAACTAAGAGGCTTACAAAAAGTCCATGACGTGATATGTGTGTGTGTGTGTGTGTGACAATCATAAAATATGAACAGTGACCTAGTCTTGTTGTAATTGTTAATAAAATATGAACAGTGACCTAGTCTTGTTGTAATTGTTAATAAAATATGAACAGTGACCTGGTCTAGTTGTAATTGTTAATAAAATATGAACAGTGACCTGGTCTAGTTGTAATTGTTAATAAAATATGAACAGTGACCTAGTCTTGTTGTAATTGTTAATAAAATATGAACAGTGACCTAGTTTTGTTGTAATTGTTAATACAAAGAACTAAGTGTACCTTTATGTTAAGAAACAAATAGGCACTACCTTAGCCATATCAGGGTCTGTCCCCCCCCCCCCTGGCACTACCTTAGCGATATCAGGGCCTGTCCCCCCCCCTGGCCCTACCTTAGCCATATCAGGGCCTGTCTTCCCTCTCCCTGGCCCTACCTTAGCCATATCAGGGCCTGTCTTCCCTCTCCCTGGCCCTACCTTAGCCATATCAGGGCCTGTTTCCCCCCTGGCCCTACCTTAGCCATATCAGGGCCTGTCTTCCCTCTCCCTGGCCCTACCTTAGCCATATCAGGGCCTGTCTTCCCTCTCCCTGGCCCTACCTTAGCCATATCAGGGCCTGTTTCCCCCCTGGCCCTACCTTAGCCATATCAGGGCCTGTCTCCCCCCCCCGGCCCTAACGTAGCAATATCAGAGCCTGTCTTCCCTCCACCACCCCCCAGGTTGAAGAGCAGGACATGAAAAGAAGTCAGCTGTAATCTAAAACATTCAGCAAGTTTGTGAGTCAGCTCAAGGTTTGTAGTGCAGACATATGTGCTCACCTTTCTGATCTGTAACAACTACAACATGGTGTCGGGAGAGAACTTTAGAGACTGTGTTAGTATTTACTTAGAAACTATCAAGTCAATGAGTAAAAGTATTCACTTAGAATCTGTCAAGCCAATATCAACTATGTCTACTATTCCATTGCCATTGTTAGTACTTACTTACAAACTATGAAGTCAATATCAACTATGGTAAGCCATTATATGTATTCACATAGAATCTATCTAGACAATATCATTTATGTTATGCTAGGGCTCTTTTTCTTAGTAATTTGTCAATGGAGATTTTCTAAGAACGCCGCTCTAAGCCTGATGTATGCATGTAGTTGTAGCTAATAAAGGTATTGGACTCACATTCGAGTGTACAATGTAATGAATTGGGCTATACAGACCACTGCCAGAACTCAAATAGTTGACGTCAGTCAAAATGTGCCACTATCTGGGTGTGTAACTAAATGCATTTAACACTGTGTTGCATGAACATCCCAACATTACTCAGGTGTGTCTTTTAAACGATTTAAAAATAACTTTTACTTAAGGTGAGCGCAGGTCAAGGTCATGTTTAAATTTAGGAAAGAAGAACGAGCCATGCATTTTAAAGGAAAAAAAAAAACAGGCGCAAGCAACTCGACTCTAGATAGGAATATATCAGAATGAAAGATTTCATTGAGATATAGAGCTAGTCGTTAGGAATGAAATGATCATAGTTCTCGCGAGAAGGATTTAACCAGACATGCGATAGCAGAAATATTTGTCCTTTAAAACTAAGACTAACTGGCCAGTGTGTATGTCAAGTCAGGTGAACCAAGTTACTTCGGGGACAAAGTATTCATGTCAAAAAGTCAACCTGCAACTAATTACAAAAACGAAACAAACACATTTAGTCTTAAAGTTCTACAAGTGAAGTATTATCCATTTCTAACCGTTGCTAAACTTATTTTTTCCCCTAGATTTATCAAGGCAAACGTTCAGAGTTTCAACTCCGCTCATCATCGTCAAACTCCAATTTTAAAGGGTTTAATATCAAACTCAGAAAGACACAATGATAAAGGCACATGTTCCATAAGCTAAGACAAATTTGTACAAATACTCCTTCTTCCCTTGGGCTATTACAGCATGGAGTGGGTTGCCTGAATCAGCCAGGAAAACCAACGACTTAGCAGAGTTTAAGTCATTGATTAATATGCATGACTAGATGCTCTTGGGACACGCGTCGGACCTAATCATCTTTTTTATGTAACGTCTATATTTTTTTAAAAAATAAGATAAGAATCAAAGACATATATCACATAGATAGAATAAGTTAACTGGTTAAAGAGTGAATCAAATGAAATAAGTTGGAAGAAATGGTTTAGAAAAGGACAATGTAGGATCCAGCAAGGGTTTTATCAGTTCTGCTTTGTGAGAGAAAAGAAGAATCTTATTTTTTTTTTTTCTTAGTAAACAACTTAAAAAAAAAAGTAAAATTGCTCATGAATTTTATTTTACCCTAGAACGTAGATCAAATTATAAACGAAGTAAAATGTTAATAGAAGTAAATTTCTTCAAGTTCAGGTGAAAGTATCTATTTATAACTCTCCTGAAGCAGGGTTCACATGCTTGCATGGTGATTGTTTCAAAGCTTTACAATCGGTTAAATGTTAAGCTAACTGGCACAAACGTATCCTGTATTTAGTCAGACAATAGATTTCCTTATATTGCTTGTGAAATGTATCGGTGGTTCAATGGTCTTTTCATGTCCTTACCAAGTCCTCTTGATCAGTGGCGTCACTAGGGTGGGTGTCACCCGGTGCGGTCAGCTCAGGGTGTCACCCCTCGCCCCCCCCCCTTTAAATCCTGTTTTTTTTTTTTTTTTGCTTGTTTGTTGAGCGTAATACATATATTGTATAAATACAACTATAAAAGGAGTATCTATTAAATTTTAGAATTGTTTAATAAAATTTATCTATAGTATACGGGGTTTGTGTAGGTGAAACTCTGCAATCATCCTTAATCTTCGGAATGGAAGACATTGCCCATTCATCTATAGTTCAATGTTAAAACAATGCAAGCATAAGTAAATTACACTGTTGTTGTTTTTTTCTGCATCTTAAACTTGAAAACTTATCATTAACTTGATCAAAGTTAATGTCATTAACGATTTCAATTTTTAATAAAATTGCCCTTTGTGAAACTGTCGTCTGTTCCTATGTCTCAAAAAGTTCTTATTTTTAATTTTAAAAATCCTTTTACACATGACGCCAAACATATGCAGATGTTAATAAACTGTTAAAGGCGTTGCTAAATGATTTAGAGATATTCTTTAAGGTCTTAAGTGGCATATACATCATGCACTATCATTTTATTTTCTTCTAGAATCATTGTTACTGCCTTTAGATCTCTTCTCAGTCATGGTATTTCAGTTCGAATGTCGCCTTTTGAAAACTCATCATATACGCCAGTATTTTGAAACTGACATCTACAATACTTCGTCGGTTGTTGAGCTAAATTTCTGGTTGGATTGCTCCAAATGTATCTGCCACTTCAATGATTGCTTCCAGTAGGACTTGAAGCTCAGCGTTAAAAATGATCAATGCACATAAGAATGAATCTCTTTTTTCTCTTCTTAAATAGTGAGTTTGGAACCTTGTGATTGCTCGCCTGACATTTACTTCTTGTTTTTAATATTATTTTCTGAACACTTTGAACTAACGTGTTATGCTTTTGTTAAAGCAAAGGTTTAATTAGTCACCACATTGTCTATAGTTTAAAGATAGGGCTAGTCTTGTGTATCTTTGGCCTTCTAGTATATCTGCCCCCCTTCCCCCCCCCCCAAAAAAAAAAAAAAAGATAGGTAAAATAAAAGATCAGTGTGTGCTATGTCAGGTGTGCTGTTAAACAAGATACAAAGGTGCTTACAGTCTTTCTGACTTTAATATCAAAAACGTTGTTTGCTAAAAGAATTATAGACTTTTTAACATTAAAGTTGTACTTTCAGTTATGAGTTTTGGTTGCATAACATTTGCACCATCTCATGGAAATTCTTTATTCAATAAAAACTCGTAGTTAATATAGTCACAAAATGTCAAATATTCTGCTTTTATAGAAACAGTCCGTGCAATATTTCCTTCCATTGTTTTTCTTCTTTACATCAATCATAGCAACGACTTCCTTTTCAAGTGTATTTGTAGCCAGCTGACCTTGTTTTCCAATTTTCTAATACAGATGAATTCTTCAAACGTCTCTTAATATTCATATTTCGGACTTTATTTCAACCACACATTAAATTAAGTCACAAATTTCTATTTCATTTCTATACAATTATTTGAAAATAGTCAACAACAAAAGAATACTGTTTTTTTTATTAATGATCAAATCGTCCCAATTAGGAAGCATAAGATTAGAAACATTCTTTTGGCATCTTGCGTACTTTTCCCTTTGCTCTGGATAATTTCCTTCGTAAATCATGTGGAATCTGCACACGCCAGACAGAAAAATCCCATAAAATATTCAAGTATACCATTTGAATGACACATTGTAACATTTCCTTCAGCTTGGCTAGAGTTTCTTTTACTGAAAAATGAAATTACATCACCATCTTCAGAAATCTAAATGGCCACTTAATTACTTTCCGATTCTAAAAATGTACAGAGTAATTACACGCGAGGTTTCAATAATATTTTATGTCGACATTTGTTCAACACTGACTATTGGTTGGTCTAGTACAGTGCTAGCTACTAATGCAATAGATTCGATACATTTGTTCAACACTGACTATTGGTTGGTCTAGTACAGTGCTAGCTACTAATGCAATAGATTCGATACATTTGTTCAACACTGACTATTGGTTGGTATAGTACAGTGCTAGCTACTAATGCAATAGATTCGATACATTTGTTCAACACTGACTATTGGTTGGTATATTACAGTGCTAGCTACTAATGCAATAGATTCGATACATTTGTTCAACACTGACTATTGGTTGGTCTAGTACAGTGCTAGCTACTAATGCAATAGATTCGATACATTTGTTCAACACTGACTATTGGTTGGTCTAGTACAGTGCTAGCTACTAATGCAATAGATTCGATACATTTGTTCAACACTGACTATTGGTTGGTATAGTACAGTGCTAGCTACTAATGCAATAGATTCGATACATTTGTTCAACACTGACTATTGGTTGGTCTAGTACAGTGCTAGCTACTAATGCAATAGATTCGATACATTTGTTCAACACTGACTATTGGTTGGTCTAGTACAGTGCTAGCTACTAATGCAATAGATTCGATACATTTGTTCAACACTGACTATTGGTTGGTATAGTACAGTGCTAGCTACTAATGCAATAGATTCGATACATTTGTTCAACACTGACTATTGGTTGGTCTAGTACAGTGCTAGCTACTAATGCAATAGATTCGATACATTTGTTCAACACTGACTATTGGTTGGTATATTACAGTGCTAGCTACTAATGCAATAGATTCGATACATTTGTTCAACACTGACTATTGGTTGGTATATTACAGTGCTAGCTACTAATGCAATAGAATCGATACATTTGTTCAACACTGACTATTGGTTGGTATATTACAGTGCTAGCTACTAATGCAATAGATTCGATACATTTGTTCAACACTGACTATTGGTTGGTATAGTACAGTGCTAGCTACTAATGCAATAGATTCGATACATTTGTTCAACACTGACTATTGGTTGGTATATTACAGTGCTAGCTACTAATGCAATAGATTCGATACATTTGTTCAACACTGACTATTGGTTGGTATATTACAGTGCTAGCTACTAATGCAATAGATTCGATACATTTGTTCAACACTGACTATTGGTTGGTATAGTACAGTGCTAGCTACTAATGCAATAGATGCGATACATTTGTTCAACACTGACTATTGGTTGGTATAGTACAGTGCTAGCTACTAATGCAATAGATTCGATACATTTGTTCAACACTGACTATTGGTTGGTCTAGTACAGTGCTAGCTACTAATGCAATAGATTCGATACATTTGTTCAACACTGACTATTGGTTGGTATAGTACAGTGCTAGCTACTAATGCAATAGATGCGATACATTTGTTCAACACTGACTATTGGTTGGTCTAGTACAGTGCTAGCTACTAATGCAATAGATTCGATACATTTGTTCAACACTGACTATTGGTTGGTCTAGTACAGTGCTAGCTACTAATGCAATAGATTCGATACATTTGTTCAACACTGACTATTGGTTGGTCTAGTACAGTGCTAGCTACTAATGCAATAGATTCGATACATTTGTTCAACACTGACTATTGGTTGGTCTAGTACAGTGCTAGCTACTAATGCAATAGATTCGATACATTTGTTCAACACTGACTATTGGTTGGTATAGTACAGTGCTAGCTACTAATGCAATAGATTCGATACATTTGTTCAACACTGACTATTGGTTGGTCTAGTACAGTGCTAGCTACTAATGCAATAGATTCGATACATTTGTTCAACACTGACTATTGGTTGGTCTAGTACAGTGCTAGCTACTAATGCAATAGATTCGATACATTTGTTCAACACTGACTATTGGTTGGTATAGTACAGTGCTAGCTACTAATGCAATAGATTCGATACATTTGTTCAACACTGACTATTGGTTGGTCTAGTACAGTGCTAGCTACTAATGCAATAGATTCGATACATTTGTTCAACACTGACTATTGGTTGGTATATTACAGTGCTAGCTACTAATGCAATAGATTCGATACATTTGTTCAACACTGACTATTGGTTGGTATATTACAGTGCTAGCTACTAATGCAATAGATTCGATACATTTGTTCAACACTGACTATTGGTTGGTATATTACAGTGCTAGCTACTAATGCAATAGATTCGATACATTTGTTCAACACTGACTATTGGTTGGTATAGTACAGTGCTAGCTACTAATGCAATAGATTCGATACATTTGTTCAACACTGACTATTGGTTGGTATATTACAGTGCTAGCTACTAATGCAATAGATTCGATACATTTGTTCAACACTGACTATTGGTTGGTATATTACAGTGCTAGCTACTAATGCAATAGATTCGATACATTTGTTCAACACTGACTATTGGTTGGTATAGTACAGTGCTAGCTACTAATGCAATAGATGCGATACATTTGTTCAACACTGACTATTGGTTGGTATAGTACAGTGCTAGCTACTAATGCAATAGATTCGATACATTTGTTCAACACTGACTATTGGTTGGTCTAGTACAGTGCTAGCTACTAATGCAATAGATTCGATACATTTGTTCAACACTGACTATTGGTTGGTATAGTACAGTGCTAGCTACTAATGCAATAGATGCGATACATTTGTTCAACACTGACTATTGGTTGGTCTAGTACAGTGCTAGCTACTAATGCAATAGATTCGATACATTTGTTCAACACTGACTATTGGTTGGTATAGTACAGTGCTAGCTACTAATGCAATAGATTCGATACATTTGTTCAACACTGACTATTGGTTGGTCTAGTACAGTGCTAGCTACTAATGCAATAGATTCGATACATTTGTTCAACACTGACTATTGGTTGGTCTAGTACAGTGCTAGCTACTAATGCAATAGATTCGATACATTTGTTCAACACTGACTATTGGTTGGTCTAGTACAGTGCTAGCTACTAATGCAATAGATTCGATACATTTGTTCAACACTGACTATTGGTTGGTCTAGTACAGTGCTAGCTACTAATGCAATAGATTCGATACATTTGTTCAACACTGACTATTGGTTGGTCTAGTACAGTGCTAGCTACTAATGCAATAGATTCGATACATTTGTTCAACACTGACTATTGGTTGGTCTAGTACAGTGCTAGCTACTAATGCAATAGATTCGATACATTTGTTCAACACTGACTATTGGTTGGTATAGTACAGTGCTAGCTACTAATGCAATAGATTCGATACATTTGTTCAACACTGACTATTGGTTGGTCTAGTACAGTGCTAGCTACTAATGCAATAGATTCGATACATTTGTTCAACACTGACTATTGGTTGGTATAGTACAGTGCTAGCTACTAATGCAATAGATTCGATACATTTGTTCAACACTGACTATTGGTTGGTATAGTACAGTGCTAGCTACTAATGCAATAGATTCGATACATTTGTTCAACACTGACTATTGGTTGGTATATTACAGTGCTAGCTACTAATGCAATAGATTCGATACATTTGTTCAACACTGACTATTGGTTGGTATATTACAGTGCTAGCTACTAATGCAATAGATTCGATACATTTGTTCAACACTGACTATTGGTTGGTATAGTACAGTGCTAGCTACTAATGCAATAGATTCGATACATTTGTTCAACACTGACTATTGGTTGGTATAGTACAGTGCTAGCTACTAATGCAATAGATTCGATACATTTGTTCAACACTGACTATTGGTTGGTATATTACAGTGCTAGCTACTAATGCAATAGATTCGATACATTTGTTCAACACTGACTATTGGTTGGTATAGTACAGTGCTAGCTACTAATGCAATAGATTCGATACATTTAAAAAAAAACAAAAACAAAGCAGTGTTCATATACATACATGAAGCTTAGCAAATATCTGAAAGTTATGTTTCACGTTTTCCTTGTGATATTAAAAATAATGTAACATTTTAAACATTTAGTCCAAAGTGCATTTTTTACTTGGGTGTCAGCCCCAGCACCCTCCTAGTGACGCCACTGCTCTTGATATCTTCTAGTGTCGTTGGAAGTTCGGTGGCCGTTTATCCACACACCTTGTACTAGCATTATCATTGTGAGGAGCTAAAAACAGGCCGCACTCTCTATAGAAAGCATACTTTTCAATCCGATAGAGTCCCCTTATTGCTTCTTCAAAAAAACAAAACAAAAAAAAAACAACCAACGTATAAAAATGTCCTTATTTCATGTTAGTGAAAAGACCTTGGCGATGTTTTATCACGCTCACATCTGCAATATTTTAAATTCTAATATCACTGCCTGGTATGGCAATGTGGACATTAAAAAAAAAAAAAAACTTCATAAAATCCTAAATGCTGATGGTTGGGAAAAAAACAAATCCCATTTTGGCAGTTGTTTGAGAAAATCATTCATAAGATTTTATAAATAAAAAAATCATCCTTTGGATCAGGATTTTGTGATTTTACCAACACAAAAGAGATACAAGACACCGATAGCAAAGACAAATAGACATACACATTATTTTGTTCTCTTGGCAACCATAGCATTAAATAAAATTCAACTATCTGATATAAACTTTTCACTTTTGTAAATTATGAGGGAGTCCTGTGTGAATGTATATTTTGGTTTTCTATAGTTATAATTTTTTTTAATGTAATGCACACATTCTAAGACCAGAAATAACAAGAAATAAAGGAAAGATCACTCTTGTATTTCTGCGAATTAGAGGTACCCCACGAAAAAAAAAAGAGGGGGGAGAACAAGTAGTATTCACCCGTCACTAAATAGCATGGCCGGACTTAACCATTGTGACCAGAAAGTCATGGAAAGATCACTCTTTTTATTTATTTCTACCCAAGTAACTTTTACGACGAAAAAAAAAAAGGGGGCAGAGAATAAGTAATCTACCCTGTATTCACCCGTCACTAAATAGCAGGGCCGGACTCAACCGTTTTGGGGCACTTTGCGAAACGGATTTCATGGGGCCAAGTTTGGGTAGAAATACGGATGCCGAGTGAAAATAAAGAGTTTGTATTAGAAAATAAATTCGTCTTTTCATTTTATTTATTCTTTACTACGTAAAGCGTGTAGCCAAGTCATACAGTATATCATAAAAAATCTATTTCCTACATAGATCATGCTCATTCGCAAGAATTACCAAATGTTTCAATCTATCTATGACAGGGGTGGGCAACCTTTTTGTATCGAGGGCCGCATTAAAAAAAAATTCGGAATGGCGGGCCGCACATACATATATATATATATATATATATATATATATATATATATATATATATATATATATATATATATATATATATATATATATATATATATATATATATATATATATATATATATATATATATAACTTAGAAAGATACGCTAGCTAACACGTTTCTTTCTTTTTTTCCCCACACTCCACGTTGAAAAAATACAACAAAAAATAGCAATTTTTGAAACCAATTTTACGATTTAAAAAAAAACTGCTGTTCTCTTTTTAAATCACAATATCCTCACAAATATACAGTTGTACTTAATGTGCCATTTTTTATTTTTTACACTCGTGCATAATGTTACGGAACTGTTAAACTATATTACTAGCTGTTGCCCTTGTGACTGCTGTCAAATTACAGTCAGTCAACATTGACCAGTGATTATCCTTATTTATTTTCCACAAAAAAAAACAAAAAAAAATGCTCACTGAATGAGACAATTTACCTTCCGGAAGTTAAATGTCGAGACGAGTGAAACCTGCTCTTGTGGAGTATCATCAGAGAATGCTGGCTATGTCATTTAATGGTGTATACAAAATCAAGAGGCCTGAACAAGACTCTAGTCCCAGAGCCCTCCAAAGACTATTCGGAGAACTGCCTGATCTGGAAGCCAATGTGCGGTTCATCTCAGATATAGGATTACTGATCTGAACCCTCCAACATGTAAAATGAGAACGAAGAGGAGCAAGAAGAACAGATGTATGTGTACCCAAATAGTATGAACAGCAGCAAAGTTTGTTTTTTTTAAAGTGTGGAAATACAGCTTCTGGCATCAATAAGACTCCCGTCTAAGTACTGACTTTAACTGAATCAGCTTCTGCGCTTAAGGTGAGCTGATGGTATTGAACAAGGTTCTTGACGTCTTAAAATTTGCTTTTACAAATTGCACAATTATGGAATCTAGTGTTGTACTTTTAATCATTTCACTAGAAATAGTTTCACCTTTCAGCAAAGGAAAATGACACAAATTATTTTCTTTTGCTTGCATGTAAAAATGGGAAACCTTGTTTGAAAAGATTTAACACACATTTACATTTCACATGCAAGCAATCAATTGCATTAGAGCTCATAAAAAATATAAAATCTTTTTTCCACTCTTCATTAGAAATATTGGTAACAAAGCCAGAGTCAATGTCCTTCAAGTAACAACAATTTCTATCTTAAGAATTCATATTCTTCTCATTTGCCTTGCCCATGCTAAGCAAGCGGATACATATAATTTATTTCGTTTATATATCGGAACTATCCGTAGTTACGATCCTTAGCTCTATTAAACTTCTTTACTATGCTTATCTAGCAATTGTAATGTTGAAATTTTATGCAGCTTTGTGCAAACTTTCCTGTTTAAAGTTTATGGTTGGAATATTTTTTATTAAACAAGGTTACAAAAGACAGTTTGTGTGGAAACAAACTAAAAATCGGCCCCCGAAGTAAAATGTTTTACATAATTCGGATAATCCTTCAGAGTTGAAGATAGTTTACTTCCTAGTCCAAACCTCCCGCAGGACGACGGGGGATGGGAGCAGGCAGGGTTTGAACCTTCGATCGTCGATAAATCCAAACGACAGTCCAGCGCGCAAACCGCACGACCAGTGGTCCACCCAGGTAGGCTTCAATATTTTCAGAAAGAACATCCGAATGAAATTATATCAAAGACAAATGAGAGATAAGAATGGAGAAAGAAGGTTAACAGATCTTGTGTAGTGCCCCAACCGTCCCGCAGATCAAAGGATACGTGAAAGTGAATGTAAAGTTAGATGTGAACCTGGCCTAACTAGTTTGTGGTCTATAGGGCAGATGATGTAAAGTTCATCTGTCGTTGTGGCCTACGGTTAACGAGGGTGTCATGTAGCCAGCACAACGACCAACCGCCTTTGCTTTTCCCCAACTAATGTCAGGTACCCATTAGAGCTGGGTAGACTCAGAAGTTGAAAATCCCAGTCTTCACAAGGATTCGAACCCGGGACCCTCGGTTCGAACTAAATAAGTTAATTTCTTTGAAAAGGCTCAATCTCATTTTCGAATTCTCAAAAAAAAAAAAAAAAAAAAAAAAAAAAAAAAAATTCCGCTATATAGAAATATGTTCACGAAAATGATGTTTATAAGATTACTATTCGTCTTAAATTAGGTCTAACATATAATGCATACTAATTAGCTTTTTCTTATAAAAAACTGCTTGCATAATTGATTTTTAAAAATTAGAATTTTCGCTTTCAGGAAAAAAAAAGTAGCCGTTGCATCAGGACTTTGAATGGTCTAAAATATTGTGAAGTCGGATTTTCAATATCTCTTCTAGATTACGAGATCTAAACGGGACGGACGGACAGACGGACAGACATTTCGCACAAAACTAATAGCGTCTTTTCCCCTTTCGGGGGCCGCTAATAAAAAACACTATTTTTCACAGTCAAAGATCGAGCTCCATCAGTTGTTACACTTGCCATCTTGTTCCAAGTCTACCCAACACTCAGAGATTGTGTCTTGAATTGAGTGTATTGATGTATAGCCAATAAGCATAATCTTCGTTTACTTGAAACTTTTAATAATGAGACAGGGCAAAACGGATTTCTGTAGGTGTCGACGGGCCGCATAAAACACTCCGGCGGGCCGCATGTGGCCCGCGGTCCGTAATTTGCCCACCCCTGATCTATGAGAATTGTTGACCTCAAGTAATTCTTCATTAGTTTGAGGCGCGAGAAGTTTCTTTCACTAGATTCCACAATTACGTGCATTGCATAATGTCGTGTTTTTTTTTCGCGTAGGATTGGCGTTTTCCATATTGAATAACACCCCAAAATGACAATTAGTCATTTTTATATATGTTAGGAGATTTGTATGAGTTTTCAAAAGATTTTAATTTTGTTTTTATATTTCCAGGACTTTTTCATATATTTTGCAATTTCAGGAGATTTCCAGGAAAATCAGGAGGCCGTGGGAAGTCTGTTATAAGTTATAAAATGGTTTAATTTAATAATTTAAACCTAAAATTAGTGCGGGTCTTATGAAAGTGCGGGGCTCACTGCGGTCGCATAGGTTGCAGTGGCATATGGCCGGCCCTGCAAAATAGCGGCGTTTGCTACGCCATGTGTCGACTAGTTATTATTATTATTATTAAATTGAAATATCACTAAAATTCCATATTTTTTATGCACATTCTTTCATTTTCCTTACGTCAACTTATTTTTAATTAGCCTTAGGCCTACGTCATTTCCGCTTCTGTTTAGACGCGCTCTAAATAAACGAACAAACAAACTAATCCTACTAGCATCAAAAAGATCTGAAGTCTATGTCAATATTTTTTTAGCGAGAGAGAGAGGGAGAGAAAAAGAGAGAGAGAGAGAGCAAGGAATGAGACTTTGTAGCACTGTCACTTCTCTACACCTGCACAAAAATACTGGGAGTTGGGATAAAAATTATTCAGGTTATAAAAAGAAATGACTTGAAACAAGCGTGTGAAACTACACATTTACTTTATTTGACAGTCATTTACTCTGTATTTTTAGGACTAAGTTATTTCAAGTACCCGCATTTTTCGATGCACAATTTTAACTTGAAAAAAAATGTTTTATTTTTTATCTAAAAAAAAACATGAATAACCTATTACCGATAATGATTTTTGCAACGTTTTTGCATAACATTAAATGTAATATAAGCTCAATAATATGGCTCAACAGTCTGAACACCAAGAAGTCATGGAAAGATCATTCTTTTATTTCTTCAAGTCAGATTAGAGTTACCCCACGTTACGTTAGCAGCGAAAAAAAGAGGGGGGGGGGGAGAACAAGTAATTTACTCTGTATTCACCCGACACTAAATAGCAGGGCCGACTTAACCATTATGGAGCCATATGCGAAGCGGATTTCACGGGGCAAAGTTTGGGTAGGGATACGGATAGTAAGTAAAAATTAACAGTTTGTATTAGAAAATAAATTCGTCTTTGCTTTTTATTCATTCTTTACTACGTACAGAATTACTTTACGAGCCTTGTGTGTAGCGAGGTCATTCAGTATATCATAAAAATTATATTTCCTATCAATAGAAAGAATTAGCTTATGTTTCACTCTATCTACGAGAATTGTTGACCTCAAGTAATTCTTCATTAGTTTGAGGCTCGAGAAGTTTCTTTCACCAGATTTCCCAATTATAGGTATTGCATAATGCCATTTTTTTTTATCCCGCATTGGATTGGCATTTTCCATATTGAATGACACCCCAAAATTAAAATTTTTGTCTATATATTTCAGGAGATTCGTATGAGTTTTCAAAAGATTTTAATAATTTCCTGAGATTTCCATGCATTTTTCGTATATTTTGCGATTTCAGGAGATTTCTAGAAGCTCCTGGTAAGTCAGGAGGCCGCAGGAAATCTGTTATAAGCTATAAAATGGTTTAATTTAATAATGTACACCTAGAATTAGCGCGGGTCCAATAAAGGTGCGGGGCCCACTGCGGTCGCATAGGTAGCAGTGGCCTAAGGCCGGCCCTACAAAATAGCGGCGTATGCTAAGCCGTGTGTCGACTAGCTGTATACTATTTTTTTTTTTTTAGAGTTTATAACTAACCAAACGAAAATGTGATCAATGGCTAGAGTTAGTCTGACTTTCAGTTACAACTTTCATTAGGAATATTTCGCAACAAAAATAATCATAAACTGAATATTTGGTACTATTAGCCCCTGTACTATTTGACACGAACTCACATTTATACCAAAAAATAGACAAATGTTAAATATAATTTTTAAAAGCAGTAACTTTATATTTTGAAATTTATTTCAGGGGACACAATCTAAGAAAATCAATGGAGTCGTTGGCTGAAAGAAAATCATTAATTTTGTCCCTTGTGTAGTGATACGGCATGGTTGCGTTGACCTTGTAGCCTGATCTTTCCAAGGATGCTGTCCGACTAACAAATGAGAACTGCATTAGTCTAAAAGAAATCTCTGCTTGAGATTGACACTGGTTTAGAGCCAAGAAAAGATGTCCACAGTTGGCCCACAAAAGGAAGGATGCTTCAGTGCGTGCGAAACAAATTAAAGGTAATAGATCTACTTTCTGTCTTCCTAAAGCTTGTCTCAGACCTGACTGGCAGCGTTATCAATCAGTCGCTGGGAAGGGTTGACAATAAGCGCCCCAAATTAATTAGATTAGAAACTAATTACTTACACTAATTGTGTGGTTTATCCATAAAAGTCTAAGTTAAATAAATGAGAAGAGATTTGAATCGCCCTACCGGTTCTCCCTAGGAGGGGGGTTCATGGATACGTTTAATCGCCCAAACACCTCCCTCTCATTTTTGTTTCTTTAGTTATGATTCAATTTTAGATTCGAAAGGATGTCTAAGTGGGTTAATATGTCAATAAGAAGCATATATTATTTAAATAAGCAAGTATATATATAGAACCCTATATCCTGTGTATGTATGTATGTTAGTGTGTGTCTGTTTGTGGTATGTGTGTGTCTAGGTCCAAGTCTTTATACGAGTCAGTTACTAATTATGTATGGAGGTGTTTTAGTGACAGTCACCTAATTATGTCAAGTTACTGGGTTCAATAGTTATGCATGCTCAAATGTTATGCTAAATAAGAGTTTTAAAAAAAATGGATGCATGAATGTTACTATGAATTATGTAGGTCATAACGGGGCGACCATTTGTGTGTGTGGTTTTAAATCCAGGTGGCAGCTTGTGGTTTTTATTCTTCTAATTTCGTTGACGTCCAGTTCTGATGTCAACGTTTGTCATTTTTATTTATTTGTGTGCTGTCTCTAAACGCCATAATGAAATCATTGACCACAGAAATTGTTGAATTGAATTTCACCTGGCCAATGACATTACTGTCATCTTTATATAGCTTAAAGATGTTTAATTCATCTATGCAACTTCAATGGTTTAACCACTTTAAAAACATGTTTGAGTCACTGGCGGATCCAGAACTTTGGAGTGGGGGGGGCGATTTTTTTCCAAACCCTAACCCTAACGCCCAGTAAACCCTAACCCTATGCATAAACGTGCGTACAGCATATATATAGTATATATATAGTATATATACATTATTTATCAATGGGGTTCGGGGAGAAGCCCCGACGTCAAAACCGTTTTCTTGCATTTTTCACGGCTGAAACGCATTCTTCTGATATCTACAGCTCATTACTTATTAGTGGTGTTCGGGGCGAAGCCCCGACGCCAAAAGCGATTTCTTGCATTTCTCACTGCAGAAACGCATTCTACTGACACCTACAGCTCATTATTTATCATTTCTATATATATTCGACATATGAGAATAAAATAAGACTATTTCTCAAACTTCGGCGAAAAAAACAGAAAAAAAAAACGGTCTTTCTCTTGCAAGCTTGGGGGTCTGGGAGAGCGCTGTAAGCTTCTTCAGTGGGGTTCGGGGCGAAGCCCCGACGCCCAAAAGCGTTTTCTTGCATTTTTCACGGCTGAAACGCATTCTCCTGACATCAACAGCTCATTATTTATCAGTGGTGTTCGGGGCGAAGCCCCCACGACAAAAGCGTTTTCTTGAATTTTTCACTGCAGAAACGCATTCTCCTGACATCAACAGCTCATTATTTATCAGTGGTGTTCGGGGCGAAGCCCCCACGACAAAAGCGTTTTCTTGAATTTTTCACTGCAGAAACGCATTCTTCTGACATCTACAGCTCATTAGGCCTACTTATTAGTGGTGGCCCAAAAGCGTTTTCTTGCATTTTTCACGGCTGAAACGCATTCTCCTGACATCTACAGCTCATTATTTATCAGTGGTGTTCGGGGCGAAGCCCCGACGACAAAAGCGTTTTCTTGCATTTTTCACTACAGAAACGCATTTTTCTGACATCTACAGCTCATTATTTATCAGTGGGGTTCGGGGCGAAGCGCCGACGCCAAACCGTTTTCTTGCATTTTTCACGGCTGAAACGCATTCTCCTGACATCTACAGCTCATTACTTATTAGTGGTGTTCGGGGCGAAGCCTCGACGCTAAAAGCGTTTTCTGGCATTCTTCACTGCAGTAACGCATTCTCCTGACCTATAGCTCATTATTCATTCTATAATAAAGTGTCTTTTGAATAATGAGAAAAATATTCTAATATGAATTTATAGTCCCTTAATACATTGCAAATACAACTGATTTGTTCTTTGAAAAGATTAGATACCCCACATATTTAGATTAAGGTTTTGAGGATCGCCGCCGAAAAAAAAAATTCGATTAATACTATTCAATAAAATTCTAGCATAAATTGTGAGTTATAGTCCTAAATTTATTTAACTAGAAAAATATGAGATAGAGTAAAGGTTGGAAAAAGTCGACTAGGAAAAGATTATCTGGCTTTTGAACTCATCTCAACCGTGACTGTTATATTTAAAAATTTCGTTTGAATTATAACTTTTCCAAAGCAAAGTCTTTCTTAAAATAGTTATGATAAATTCATGTCAAATTACACAAACTCTGTCTGGAAAGAGGAAGGGCGGTAAAATGAAAACGATTAATTCTCGCTCCTTTTTAAAATTTCAGCTATTGATTTTGCATTAAAGAATAGGGGATGGGCGACTCGATATAAGAATTTACTTTATAGCATATATAAATTATATTAGTGACAGATTTTTTTTAATTTTGTAATTTCTTACTATAATACAAAAAGAAAAAGTATTGATTTGTCTGATGGGGGGAAGGGGATTGCATGTATCACACTTCCACCTGTTTATATTATATAGATATTCGACTAATTTTGTTCACATACTATGATTTCTCCATAAAAGTAGGACCGCCCCCCCCCCACTCAAAGGGTTTAGATGGGAAGGGCGGTGGAGGTATTCGCTCTTCCCCTTCCAATCGGCCAACAGGTGAACGAAATTATACAAAGACCGGTTAAAATACCAATAACAAGTTTTAATCATATAGATATTTAATTGATTCTGTTAGCACGCTGTGATTTCTACAAATAGGCCTACATAGGACCGCCCTCCCCCACTCGAAAGTTTATGGTGGGGGGGGCGGATTGATGCCATCGCCCCCTCCCGACCCTACCAAATCGGCCAAAATACAAGAAGGGGGGGGCGAAATAATCTAAAAATAGGTTGAAATATAAATAATTAGTATATATTATTAATATAAGTAATAAATTCGCATACAAATTGTGTGAATTCTATACTATAATTTGTCCGGCCCCCCCCCTTCGGGGGGGGGGGTTGGCCGAGTGGGGGGGGCGATCGCCCCTACCGCCCCCCCCCTGGATCCGCCAGTGGTTTGAGTGTGGTATTGACTGTTTAACAATGTCAATCTAGTTATCAAAATGTTTTAGTTGCATCGGAAATGCAATCTGATGACTGAAGTTCCAAGTGTAGCCTGAGAGTTATGTGTAGCTGAAGAAATAACAGAAGCATAATTCTCATTTGAAATCATGAAAAGATTGAACACACTATTTTAACAAACTTCAATTAAATATTACATTCACACAATTAGATTTATAATGAAGCTTGCAACTTATTTTCCAATAGACTCCGATAAAAGTTTGTCTCCCCATTTTATAGGCTTTCAAATATAAACCTCTCGAATCGGACATAAAGTAAAACTTTTTATTTCTAATGAACTCCCTTTCATTCTCCAATTTTCTGTTCAAAAACTTAAATGTTCGTGAAGTCAATGTGCAAGTAAAATTCCTGTTTACACTTCTCTCGAGACTGACGCATACAGCACGTGACAAAGTGAAATCAATGATTGTCTTGAGCTCTGTGTTCTGATCTCTCTTTAACTGGCAAGATAGTTCTAGTTCGATGTAGTAAGACTTACACATACTAACAATAGTGTTGGTCACTATGTCTTTTTACAAAGCTTATAACAAATCACTCTGTCTGTCTGGTAAACATTTTAAACACGTTATTTCTCCCAAACCCATTCTCGGATTAAGTTGAAACTTTGCAAAAATATTTATTGTACCTAACAAAACACGAATCAATAAAAAACAACAACAACAACCGATTGGTAAATAAATTATTGGAAATTATTTATTTTGCTTGATTCCAATAAGGGAAATTGATGTTTCAGTATTAAAAGATATTGCTAAATATAAATTTAGTACACGTTATTTTTCCCACTTCCCATTATCGGATCAAGTTATTCCATTCTCCCTAGCACAATATGAATCAATAAAAAAAATAACCCAATGTTAAACCAATTAATTAATTAATTAATTGTAATCAATAATTTTGTTTGATATGGAAAAAGGGAAATAAATATAATACTGTAGTATTGGGAGATGTGGCTGTAAACGTGCAGTTCTTTCCCTTATACAAGATTTTTTTTCCCAATGATTTTGTTTTGCCTGTAATAAGCCTATAGCTCCTCCAGTCATCTTCTTGGAAGATAAGGTGTCTAGTATACCTTCAAGAAACAAAACAAGAACGCTGTATTCAGTAGACAAACAGAAAGTACGAAACAAAAAAATGTCTAAACAGTTCGCCTATCCAAAGTTGTTCTGTATCTCAGATGTACTGACCTTATCCAGGATACGTGTGTCATCCCCCCCCACACATCTCCCACCCTCTCTCCTGTATTTCACGTACCTCCTCAGCTGTAGAGTAACTGTAGTGTCGACTGTGTACGCGGAGTGTGCGCTGTGTTACTAGTGTGTTACTCACAGTTACAGAAAGTGAACGTGTCGTGACAACGTGTTCGTGATTCTAAAGACTTTGTTCCAATGAAATAGTGCATGTGTGTGATCAGTGGCGATGTGTTGACCTTGAACTGTAAGAACAACAACACTGCGTTGTCAGGTCCGTTCTTTTAGTACGATACATATATCTAGTTTTTATGTATTTTTGTGAAGCGTTTATCATGAAGAGAAAGAGTTGAGTTTAACGCTAACATTTTATTTAAAAGTAAGAGTTGAGTTTGACACATTCATTCTATTGAAGAGTAAGAGTAGGTTGAGTTTACATTCTATGAAGTGTCGGAGTGAATGATACAATGATTGGCTGTTTATTTTATTAGATCTCAGACTGACAAAAGTAATAGTCTACTATCAATGATTTTTTTCCTGCCTGCATAGTGGGGGAAGAAAAGGATGTCAACTATTTTAAATTCAAACTTAAAAAAGTTTAAACTTGTTTCATCAATTCGAACAGTTTTCAGATTTAGGATCTTGTTTTTCATTGTCTAATGAAGATTTACATTTTTAAACTGTTTATTTCTTAGAATACAGGCAACTCAATGTACAGTTACAATGTACAGTTACAATGTACAGTTACGTTATTTTCAGTCATTACATACATAAAAACATCTACATTTAGTAAGTGTTGATAATTACAACTCAATATTTCAAAAGTATTTCTTTGTTTGCGATCTTACAAAAAAACGTACATTCTGTTGTAGGCCTACTATAGATTTTTGTTTTCTTACTAGTTGTCAATTAGGCCACAAAAACACAAGAAACACAACATTTCAGCATTTGCAAAAGTCTCAACACAAATGTAGAACAAAATGTGACGGCAATAAAAAGGGAAAAAAGAAAATGGTGTCAATGGAAGGCCTACACCGCTCCCAGCTACTCAGTAGATCTAAATTTAGTGTATCTTGTAGATGACTCACAGAATTCTGTTTATTTATAGAAAGGCTAAAAAAAAAAGTGTACACTTATACAAGTTGGGTTAGTGACTCGGTCCATACAGGTCTAAAGTAAAATTAGTATTGGTTGGAAACTCACAATTTAAAAAATTAACTTTTTGTTTAATTTAAAACAGAAATATCACTATTTAGAAACATGAACTTAATGGTGCAACAATACCGGTCTCATTCCTACAATACCGGCCTCATTCCTACAATACCGGTCTCATCCCTACAATACCGGTCTCATCCATACAATACCGGTCTCATCCATACAATACCGGTCTTATCCCTACAATACCGGTCTCATCCATACAATACCGGTCTCATTCCTACAATACCGGCCTCATTCCTACAATACCGGTCTCATCCCTACAATACCGGTCTCATCCATACAATACCGGTCTCATCCATACAATACCGGTCTTATCCCTACAATACCGGTCTCATCCATACAATACCGGTCTTATCCCTACAATACCGGTCTTATCCCTACAATACCGGTCTCATCCATACAATACCGGCCTCATTCCTACAATACCGGTCTTATCCCTACAATACCGGCCTCATTCCTACAATACCGGTCTCATTCCTACAATACCGGTCTCATCCCTACAATACCGGTCTCATCCATACAATACCGGTCTCATCCATACAATACCGGTCTTATCCCTACAATACCGGTCTCATCCATACAATACCGGTCTTGTCCCTACAATACCGGCCTCATTCCTACAATACCGGTCTCATCCCTACAATACCGGCCTCATCCCTACAATACCGGTCTCATCCATACAATACCGGTCTTATCCCTACAATACCGGCCTCATTCCTACAATACCGGTCTCATTCCTACAATACCGGTCTCATCCCTACAATACCGGTCTCATCCCTACAATACCGGTCTCATCCATACAATACCGGTCTCATCCATACAATACCGGTCTCATCCCTACAATACCGGCCTCATCCATACAATACCGGTCTCATTCCTACAATACCGGCCTCATTCCTACAATACCGGTCTCATCCATACAATACCGGTCTTATCCCTACAATACCGGTCTCATCCCTACAATACCGGTCTCATCCATACAATACCGGTCTCATTCCTACAATACCGGCCTCATTCCTACAATACCGGTCTCATCCCTACAATACCGGCCTCATTCCTACAATACCGGTCTCATCCCTACAATACCGGTCTCATCCCTACAATACCGGTCTCATCCATACAATACCGGTCTCATTCCTACAATACCGGCCTCATTCCTACAATACCGGTCTCATCCATACAATACCGGTCTCATCCCTACAATACCGACCTCATCAATACAATACCGGTCTCATTCCTACAATACCGGCCTCATTCCTACAACACCGGTCTCATCCATACAATACCGGTCTTATCCCTACAATACCGGTCTTATCCCTATAATACCGGTCTCATCCATACAATACCGGCCTCATTCCTACAATACCGGTCTCATCCATACAATACCGGTCTCATTCCTACAATACCGGCCTCATTCCTACAATACCGGTCTCATTCCTACAATACCGGCCTCATTCCTACAATACCGGTCTCATCCCTACAATACCGGTCTCATCCCTACAATACCGGTCTCATCCATACAATACCGGTCTCATTCCTACAATACCGGCCTCATTCCTACAATACCGGCCTCATCCCTACAATACCGGCCTCATTCCTACAATACCGGCCTCATTCCTACAATACCGGTCTTATCCCTACAATACCGGCCTCATTCCTACAATACCGGCCTCATTCCTACAATACCGGCCTCATCCCTACAATACCGGCCTCATTCCTACAATACCGGTCTCATTCCTACAATACCGGCCTCATTCCTACAATACCGGTCTTATCCCTACAATACCGGCCTCATTCCTACAATACCGGTCTTATCCCTACAATACCGGCCTCATTCCTACAATACCGGTCTTATCCCTACAATACCGGCCTCATTCCTACAATACCGGTCTCATCCCTACAATACCGGCCTCATTCCTACAATACCGGTCTCATTCCTACAATACCGGCCTCATCCCTACAATACCGGCCTCATCCCTACAATACCGGCCTCATTCCTACAATACCGGTCTTATCCCTACAATACCGGCCTAATTCCTACAATACCGGTCTTATCCCTACAATACCGGCCTCATTCCTACAATACCGGTCTCATCCCTACAATACCGGCCTCATCCCTACAATTCCGGTCTCATCCCTAGAAGCCTAGATAATGTGGGGCTGGGGTTGGTCATGTTTCGACAAGTCTCTGCTGAACTTGATACCTACTTATACTAGCCAATGAGTTAACAATTTGATGGAATATTTCTTGACACTTTATGCCTGGCTACTAACTAGTGTCTTTGTATCACTGATCAGAACATAAGCTGTTCATTTGAAATGAAACAGTTCCCAGCAGCCACTGATACTATGAATGTTAACGAGGGGTAAGAGTATCGACAGTAAAACTCCAAGTTGTAGCTCCAACATATCAATACATTTATATTGGCCTAAAAATAACGTGAATATTATTTTTCAGATCTGTTTAAATCTGCAGATCGTGCTTATTTTATAAAGAGGCGCTTATGTCTCAAACGTCTAATTCTTGATACTGAGGCTCATACTATAAATAGGTTATCAAGTTGTTACTTTATCTGATAGCAGAGACCTACACCAATGTCTGTGCACATGCCTGACTCTTTGACACCACTTTGGTCAACTGAGTTACGTTGAAAACTTTCTATCTTAATGGAGTCTTAGATACCAAGTGTATACACACTACGTGCACGTAATGTCACTTGTTTACCTTTCTAGAGGACCTCCTTTACATCGACTTCAGTTACAGCGACTTCACTTACAGCGACTTTAGTTACAATCTGGTCCTCCTTTATTTCTTGCTTTATTCTTGTTGATATCTTGTAACCAGACTCTCTGAGTGTCCCTATTGTTTTTTTTTCGAGTAGCAATAACCCAGGAGGTGTCTCGGTAGATGACTGAGTTTGAAACAAATCCTGCCTTCAGGGGAAATTTATACAAATTAAATTAGGTAAATATCAATAACTTTATACTGCAGCTACCAATTTATCTTACAAAACAAAGTCGACTTGAGCAATATTTGGGTCCCTGGGCAAGCGTCGGATGCAGACCACGCATATTTGTTTGCGGGGCTGATGAATAAACTCCCAATCACGCTCCCCAGTTAAGTTTCCAACATTCTGAAAGACTTAGCGAGCATAAGTTGAAACCATAGCTCTGTCTCTTTTCAACATGTTACAGACATTTTCATGTACAAACCATTATGTAGCTCCTTTATAGACAACATCACGTACAGCCATTATGTAGCTCGTTTATAGACAACATCACGTGCAGCCATTATGTAGCTCGTTTATAGACAACATCACGTGCAGCCATTATGTAGCTCGTTTATAGACAACATCACGTGCAGCCATTATGTAGCTCGTTTATAGACAACATCACGTACAGCCATTATGTAGCTCCTTTATAGACAACATCACGTGCAGCCATTATGTAGCTCCTTTATAGACAACATCACGTGCAGCCATTATGTAGCTCGTTTATAGACAACATCACGTACAGCCATTATGTAGCTCCTTTATAGACAACATCACGTGCAGCCATTATGTAGCTCCTTTATAGACAACATCACGTGCAGCCATTATGTAGCTCGTTTATAGACAACATCACGTACAGCCATTATGTAGCTCCTTTATAGACAACATCACGTGCAGCCATTATGTAGCTCCTTTATAGACAACATCACGTGCAGCCATTATGTAGCTCGTTTATAGACAACATCACGTGCAGCCATTATGTAGCTCGTTTATAGACAACATCACGTACAGCCATTATGTAGCTCCTTTATAGACAACATCACGTGCAGCCATTATGTAGCTCGTTTATATACAACATCACGTACAACCATTATGTAGCTCATTTATAGACAACATCACGTGCAGCCATTATGTAGTTCGTTTATCGACAGCATCACGTACAGCAATTATGTAGCTCCTTTATAGACAACATCACGTACAGCCATTATGTAGCTCGTTTATAGACAACATCACGTGCAGCCATTATGTAGCTCCTTTATAGACATCACGTACAGCCATTATGTAGCTCCTTTATAGACAGCATCACGTACAGCCATTATGTAGCTCCTTTATAGACAACATCACGTGCAACCATTATGTAGCTCGTTTATAGACAGCATCACGTACAGCCATTATGTAGCTCCTTTATAGACAACATCACGTACAGCCATTATGTAGCTCGTTAATAGACAACATCACGTGCAGCCATTATGTAGCTCCTTTATAGACAACATCACGTGCAGCCATTATGTAGCTCCTTTATAGACAACATCAGGTACAGCCATTATGTAGCTCCTTTATAGACAACATCACGTACAGCCATTATGTAGCTCCTTTATAGACAACATCACGTGCAGCCATTATGTAGCTCCTTTATAGACAACATCAGGTACAGCCATTATGTAGCTCCTTTATAGACAACATCACGTGCAGCCATTATGTAGCTCCTTTATAGACAACATCAGGTACAGCCATTGTGTAGCTCCTTTATAGACAACATCACGTACAGCCATTATGTAGCTCCTTTATAGACAACATCAGGTACAGCCATTATGTAGCTCCTCTATAGACAACATCAGGTACAGCCATTATGTAGCTCTTCTATAGACAACATCAGGTACAGCCATTATGTAGCTCCTTTATAGACAACATCAGGTACAGCCATTATGTAGCTCCTCTATAGACAACATCACGTGCAGCCATTATGTAGCTCCTTTATAGACAACATCACGTACAGCCATTATGTAGCTCCTTTATAGACAACATCACGTGCAGCCATTATGTAGCTCCTTTATAGACAACATCACGTGCAGCCATTATGTAGCTCGTTTATAGACAACATCACGTGCAGCCATTATGTAGCTCGTTTATAGACAACATCACGTACAGCCATTATGTAGCTCCTTTATAGACAACATCACGTGCAGCCATTATGTAGCTCGTTTATATACAACATCACGTACAACCATTATGTAGCTCATTTATAGACAACATCACGTGCAGCCATTATGTAGTTCGTTTATCGACAGCATCACGTACAGCAATTATGTAGCTCCTTTATAGACAACATCACGTACAGCCATTATGTAGCTCGTTTATAGACAACATCACGTGCAGCCATTATGTAGCTCCTTTATAGACATCACGTACAGCCATTATGTAGCTCCTTTATAGACAGCATCACGTACAGCCATTATGTAGCTCCTTTATAGACAACATCACGTGCAACCATTATGTAGCTCGTTTATAGACAGCATCACGTACAGCCATTATGTAGCTCCTTTATAGACAACATCACGTACAGCCATTATGTAGCTCGTTAATAGACAACATCACGTGCAGCCATTATGTAGCTCCTTTATAGACAACATCACGTGCAGCCATTATGTAGCTCCTTTATAGACAACATCAGGTACAGCCATTATGTAGCTCCTTTATAGACAACATCACGTACAGCCATTATGTAGCTCCTTTATAGACAACATCACGTGCAGCCATTATGTAGCTCCTTTATAGACAACATCAGGTACAGCCATTATGTAGCTCCTTTATAGACAACATCACGTGCAGTCATTATGTAGCTCCTTTATAGACAACATCAGGTACAGCCATTGTGTAGCTCCTTTATAGACAACATCACGTACAGCCATTATGTAGCTCCTTTATAGACAACATCAGGTACAGCCATTATGTAGCTCCTCTATAGACAACATCAGGTACAGCCATTATGTAGCTCTTCTATAGACAACATCAGGTACAGCCATTATGTAGCTCCTTTATAGACAACATCAGGTACAGCCATTATGTAGCTCCTCTATAGACAACATCAGGTACAGCCATTATGTAGCTTCTCTATAGACAACATCAGGTACAGCCATTATGTAGCTCCTTTATAGACAACATCACGTACAGCCATTATGTTGCTCCTTTATAGACAACATCAGGTACAGCCCTTATGTCGGTTATTTTTAGTAGAAAGTAGAAACCACTACGTATGTAGGTCATTAAAGAAAGAGCTTCATGCATACATGATGCAGTAAGTCATGCATTGGCAGCATAAATTAGAAACCATTATGAAGGTCATTTCAAAAGAGTTTCACGCAGAAACCATTCGGTCATTTATAGACCGGCACACACCACTGTGTAGTTCTATTAAACTTAACCCAGTCAAACAACTTATACTATATGTGCAATCTTACTTACATACTTCTAACATAAATGATAGCATGACCAGGGGCATGCATGACCATACTTACATCATGTTGTCATCAAAGATTTATCTTCTTTTTAAATTATCTCCCTTTTCCTGACCATCAAGGAGATAACCCAATCAGTAAATGTCAGAATACAGAGTTATATTTAGACTTAGTTGCCTCACTCTCAACATTACAACTGCATCAACCGCCTCTCTTTTATCTCTCTTTATTTTTTCTCTCTATATATTTTTTGTTTTCTCTTTCTTTCCAAAAAAAAAAAAAAAATAATAAAAAAAATATTCAGAAACAGTCTTCGATCTATTTACAATTCTAATTGGTTTGAAATTTTAGAAAAAATGTAGAAACATTTACAAATGTAAAGTGGCGTCTCATCTTTTCTTAAGGTTCCCTTATATTGCTTCCACATTTCTCTAGATCACTTTCTTCTCTCTGTATTTTATTTCTTCAACTATGTCTAATGATAAAACATGAAAATGAAAACGAATTTGGAACATTCTAGTAGATTCTCTCCATAGCTCTAGGACGTATGATTTCTGGACAACAAAATGATTTCTAAGACCCTCGTAACTTGAATGTTCTATAGTGTAGACTGCTACAAACTGTATGATGAATGCTGCTATATGTTTCTGGTTTCACTTTGAACTGGGTAAAAAAAGGGGTGGGTAAGAAGTCATTGGATTTATCCGAAGACTTGTTACACAGTGAGATGTTATGAAATAAACACATCTGGATTTAAAGTAGTGGCGCTCTACGCGTATTAGAAGGGAGGTATTGTTCTAAGTAAATCCCATTGTTGAAAAGTGTTCACATTTAGTTAAATTTAAAAGTCAAAGAATAAAATTATTATTGAAGCAATTTTTACATTTTATAATGCTACTTCTGTCAATATTAATCCAAACCAGCTATACACTTTCTTTACTATAATAGCAGACACACACTTTCTTTAATGCAAGACAGTCATACACTTTCTCTACTCTAATAGCAGACAGTCATACACTTTCTCTACAGTCTACTCTATAGCAGACAGTCATACACTTTCTCTACTCTATAACAGACAGTCATACACTTTCTCTACTCTATAACAGACAGTCATACACTTTCTCTACTCTATAACAGACAGTCATACACTTTCATTACACTATAGCAGACAGTCATACACTTTCTCTACTCTATAACAGACAGTCATACACTTTCTCTACTCTATAACAGACAGTCATACACTTTCTCTACACTATAACAGACAGTCATACACTTTCTCTACTCTATAACAGACAGTCATACACTTTCTCTACTCTATAACAGACAGTCATACACTTTCATTACTCTATAGCAGACAGTCATACACTTTCATTACTCTATAGCAGACAGTCATACACTTTCATTACTCTATAGCTGACAGTCATACACTTTCTCTACTCTATAACAGACAGTCATACACTTTCACTACTCTATAGCAGACAGTCATACACTTTCACTACTCTATAGCAGACAGTCATACACTTTCTCTACTCTATAACAGACAGTCATACACTTTCTCTACTCTATAACAGACAGTCATACACTTTCATTACTCTATAGCAGACAGTCATACACTTTCATTACTCTAATAACAGACAGTCATACACTTTCTCTACTCTATAGCAGACAGTCATACACTTTCTCTACTCTATAACAGACAGTCATACACTTTCATTACTCTATAGCAGACAGTCATACACTTTCTCTACTCTATAACAGTCAGTCATACACTTTCTCTACTCTATAGCAGACAGTCATACACTTTCATTACTCTAATAACAGACAGTCATACACTTTCTCTACTCTATAGCAGACAGTCATACACTTTCTCTACTCTATAACAGACAGTCATACACTTCATTACTCTATAGCAGACAGTCATACACTTTCTCTACTCTATAACAGACAGTCATACACTTTCACTACTCTATAGCAGACAGTCATACACTTTCACTACTCTATAGCAGACAGTCATACACTTTCTCTACTCTATGGCAGACAGTCATACACTTTCTCTACTCTATAACAGATAGTCATACACTTTCATTACTCTATAGCAGACAGTCATACACTTTCATTACTCTATAGCAGACAGTCATACACTTTCTCTACTCTATAACAGACAGTCATACACTTTCACTACTCTATAGCAGACAGTCATACACTTTCACTACTCTATAGCAGACAGTCATACACTTTCTCTACTCTATAACAGACAGTCATACACTTTCTCTACTCTATAACAGACAGTCATACACTTTCTCTACTCTAATAACAGACAGTCATACACTTTCTCTACTCTAATAACAGACAGTCATACACTTTCACTACTCTAATAACAGACAGTCATACACTTTCTCTACTCTGTAACAGTCATGCCGAAACATGTCGACATAGAAACAGACTTAAAAAGAACTAAGAAACCTAAACAAGACCGTTGCTGTCAATTGATCAATGAAAGAAAAGGTTTCAAGTACACACTGACCTATGTAAAGTAGAAAACGACATTTGATTTTACGTCTCTCCTTTCAAATAAAATACTCCTACAACATCTACACGCACATCTACATGAACACACACACAGGACAGCGCACACCTATGTATTCATTTCCACTTGTACGTAGATGAGCACTCTCTGTAAGTTACCTGAAGCCAGTTGCTTCATAGACTTGCTGCCAGGAGAGTGGTTGTTCATTGAGACCCTGGCTGATACATTTCTACTCTAGGCACATCTATCTGGATGCGCGCTAGTTTTATTTCCAGAGATAAAGTTTACATTGGTGTGATGGTGTTATTTCTAGTGATATGGTTTACATTGGTGTGTGATGGTGTTATTTCTAGTGATGTGGTTTACATTGTTGTGTGATGGTGTTATTTCTAGTGATATGGTTTACATTGGTGTGTGATGGTGTTCTTTCTAGTGATATGGTTTACATTGTGTGGTTTGACTAGCACAATATTTTCTAATGAATTATTTTTGTCTTTGAATCTTTGGCTTGCCTTGTACAGTTGACTAAAACATACAAGTTCAAACTGGATTGAAATGCTATCGTCTAATTTAAACATGATCAAAAACTGATCACAAAACAATGTTTGATGTGAAGATTTTGTTCTAAAATCAAGGAATTGGAGATAGAAGAAAATATTTTCTATGGTTACAATTAATGTAAGTCGTCCTCCCCTCATGGAATTAAATAATAATGTTACACAAATACAATCAACACAATCCTATCGGGGGTGAGAGTGAGGGAAAATAACAAACGGAAGAACGTTTCAACCTGAAATGGAAGTTTGCCGGACTCACAACGTCTAAGTGTCCATTGGTCACAGCTGATGGTGTTTAGAAATGAAGAAACTTGCCATGAACTTTCTGAAGGTGAGAGATGCTGCATGTTGTTTTTGTTTCTAGTGCATGACGTCACAGAGTTGTCCAACCAAAAGTTACACTAGAAAGTAGTGTGTTTAATGGATAGGAGGAAGTGTTTGTGTGGAGAGATCTCTACACACTTAGAGTGCCACCAAGTAGACGTAGAATTTCCTTCTACAGTAAATCTGACATAGTGCATCGAATGTCGACGAATGTTGTTTTTCTGTTAAGCTTTATTGAATTAAAGAATAGCCTAAAGATATACGCTACAGCATATATCTGCATGATATAGTGCTACAAACATTCTGGCTATATTTGGGTGGAAAGTCACGCCCTATGGTACACATTTGTAAAATCCTTTCTTAAGTCATTGTACAATGTCACAAAAGCACTCCAGTGTAATCTCATTCCAGCTAGAAACTCATTCAGTCTTAGACGTGAATGTGAATTAATAAAGTGCTAACGAAGAACCAATTACACCAAGATAAGTCACACACCTACCGCCTCTTTTTTTTGTTCTCTTCCCACGAATTGCATTTCTTGTGTTTAAGACAGACTAAAACAAAGGCACTGGGCTAGCATGTGAACAGCGAAGGATGTCATTACGTCCCTTCTCGTCTGCTATGTTCTACGTAGTAAAGTGAAACACTGCATTCATCCTTAATTGTCGGAATCGAATTGGTTTCGTAACTCAAACTGTGTCCATCTAACTTACGTTCTGTCCATAGATCTCAGACGTCCGGAAGATTCTAACTTTTGGGACACATTGCAATTTTAATAAAATATACACTGCTTTTTAAAAACAATATCTGGGTCCTATGGATAGTCGAATCAATTATTTATGTAGCCTAATCTCTAAATGTATCTTAATAATTGTAAGTAATAAGCCAACACCATCGGGTATCTTGTCACCAGTGTTGCACATTGATATCGCTTTTTAGTTATTTGTTCATCAATAGACTAAGATTAGCCTAGGCCTTCTTGTTTTTCTTCGGCATTATTTTTCTACGCATATTTTAAGCAAAAAAGAATTAAAGATGAAACTGTAAAATCACATCAAAGTCTAAACCACTTTTACTCGTTTGTTAATTTGTATTTGTTTACACTACATATTCAATTATTTAACATGCCCCCCACACACACACATTCATAGTGTTAATGATTTTGTCAATTGTTCATTTTCTAATACTAATTATTCAGTAGGTAGTTCATTCTATTCGGTTATTCATTCAGACAAAAAGTTATTAGAACGATCATCAAATCCCCGGGGAATAAGTTTGTATGGACTTCATGTTCATTGTATTCAGGGAAGTTTTATACATTTATGTCCTTCTTGTACTGTTCATTGTATTCAGGGAAGTTTTATACATCTATGTCCTTCTTGTACTGTTCATTGTATTCAGGGAAGTTTTATACATCTATGTTCTTCTTGTACTGTTCATTTTATTCAGGGAAGTTTTATACATCTATGTCCTTCTTGTACTGTTCATTGTATTCAGGGAAGTTTTATACATCTATGTTCTTCTTGTACTGTTCATTTTATTCAGGGAAGTTTTATACATCTATGTCCTTCTTGTACTGTTCATTTTATTCAGGGAAGTTTTATACATCTATGTGCTTCTTGTACTGTTCATTTTATTCAGGGAAGTTTATACGTCTATGTCCTTCTTGTACTGTTCATTTTATTCAGGGAAGTTTTATACATCTATGTCCTTCTTGTACTGTTCATTTTATTCAGGGAAGTTTTATACATCTATGTGCTTCTTGTACTGTTCATTTTATTCAGGGAAGTTTATACGTCTATGTCCTTCTTGTACTGTTCATTTTATTCAGGGAAGTTTTATACATCTATGTCCTTCTTGTACTGTTCATTTTATTCAGGGAAGTTTATACGTCTATGTCCTTCTTGTACTGTTCATTTTATTCAGGGAAGTTTATACATCTATGTCCTTCTTGTACTGTTCATTGTATTCAGGGAAGTTTATACATCTATGTCCTTCTTGTACTGTTCATTTTTTTTAAACTTTCCCTTATTTAATGACAACGCATAGATTTGTTTACGGTCAAACAGAAGAAGTTCAATTACTTCTTTCCTTGTTGTGGTATGATCTGACTGCAATTCAAATAGAATTAGGTTGAGTCAGTTTCAACTTGTTCTTGCACTTCTAACACAAGATTTAGCAGTAACAAAAATAAATTCGTGTAGTTCTGATTCTAGTGTTGGAGCTCTGAGAGATCATTGGATCAGTAGCCAAAACGATCTGACTTCTTGCTTATGGGTTCAGGCAAGTGTTAAAGGTCATTGTTCATGTCCCAGATGAGAACATTCTGGTAAGCAGTTCATCTCGTCTCATCAAAGTATGACTTGAGCTCTTATTGAAAAGTCTTCCAATAGATAGGTTAATACAGACACACATAATACGAGTATCATTGAGTACACATCTAGTTGTGTCTCTGTATAAGTGTGTGTCTCTGTATTAGTCTGTCTTTCTGTATAAGTCTGTGTCTATGTATTAGTCTGTCTCTGTATTAGCCTGTGTCTATGTATTGGTCTGTCTCTCTGTATTAGTCTGTCTCTCTGTATAAGTCTGTGTCTCTGTATTAGTCTGTCTCTGTATTAGTCTGTCTCTCTGTATTAGCCTGTGTCTATGTATTAATCTGTCTCTCTGTATTAGCCTGTCTATGTATAAGTCTGTCTCTCTGTATAAGTCTATGTCTCTGTATTAGTCTGTCTCTCTGCATTAGTCTGTCTCTCTGTATTAGCCTGTGTCTCTGTATTAGTCTGTCTCTGTATTAGTCTGTCTCTCTGTATTAGCCTGTGTCTATGTATTAATCTGTCTCTCTGTATTAGCCTGTCTATGTTTAAGTCTGTCTCTCTGTATAAGTCTATGTCTCTGTATTAGTCTGTCTCTCTGCATTAGTCTGTCTCTCTGTATTAGCCTGTGTCTATGTATTAGTCTGTCTCTCTGTATTAGTCTGTCTCTCTGTATTAGTCTGTCTCTCTGTATAAGTCTGTGTCTCTGTATTAGTCTGTGTCTTTGTATTAGCCTGTCTATGTATAAGTCTGTCTCTCTGTATAAGTCTATGTCTCTGTATTAGTCTGTTTCTCTGTATTAGTCTGTCTCTCTGCATTAGTCTGTCTCTCTGTATTAGCCTGTGTCTATGTATTAGTCTGTCTCTCTGTATTAGTCTGTCTCTCTGTATAAGTCTGTGTCTCTGTATTAGTCTGTGTCTCTGTATTAGTCTGTGTCTCTGTATAAGTCTTCTCTCTGTAGAAGTCTGTCTCTCTGTATAAGTCTGTACTTGTGTAGCATTGTTACCATTAACGTCACAGTGTCATTACGTGTACAGTAAATGTCTGTGATTGTATATTTATGTAACAATGTGTTATTCTCTTCGTCTTTTTTATTTTTTTTTATTTTTAGTATTTATACTACTCGATGTCTCAGTCTACAGGTTTCACTGTCATTCAATGCATCTCTATGTAAGTCTACGTGTCTCAGACTCTGTTAGTCTACATGTCTCAAACTCTATTAGTCTACATGTCTCAGACTCTGTTAGTCTACATGTCTCAGACTCTTTGCTAGTCTACGTGTCTCAGACTCTTTGCTAGTCTACGTGTCTCAGACTCTGTTAGTCTACGTGTCTCAGACTCTGTTAGTCTACGTGTCTCAGACTCTGTTAGTCTACGTGTCTTAGACTCTGTTAGTCTACGTGTCTCAGACTCTGTTAGTCTACGTGTCTTAGACTCTGTTAGTCTACGTGTCTTAGACTCTGTTAGTCTACGTGTCTCAGACTCTTTGCTAGTCTACGTGTCTCAGACTCTGTTAGTCTACGTGTCTTAGACTCTGTTAGTCTACGTGTCTCAGACTCGTCTAATATTCTACAATGTTTCAGACTCTATGTTAGTCTTACGTGTCTCAGACTCTATGTTAGTCTACGTGTCTCAGACTCAATGTTAATCTTTGTGTCGCAGACTTTATGTTAGTCTCTACATGTCTTAGACTCTATGTTAGTCTCACGTGTCTCTGTGTGGTGTCTGTTGTAATACATGCGTAGCCAGGATTTTTTTTTTTGAGGGGTGGGGTACAATTTATACTTAAAAAAGACCTAAAGTCATCTACGGTATTTGGGAGCGTTTTTTTTTTTTTTTTTTGCAGAGCCCTGGTGCCAAACATTTTTTTCCTTGTAATCGGAACTAAAAAAAAAAGAATTCTGCGAGGTGTCTACAGCTTCATATTTTTCTATTGTTCTAACAAAAAAGTAAAGGTCAACTTAATCTAACTTTATTCACATTTCCAGGATGTAATAAGAAAAAAGGGCCAGTCTAAAAACTATCCTAGAACCAATCGAATACTTCGAAATAAGAACTGAAAAGCAGAAGACTAGTCAGATAGTGTTAATAGAACAACTCTCTATGTCGAACAGTCGGGTCGGAGAAAAGTGAATTTACGGGTCAAGAAGAAAAAGTCCATGGCAAAAAAAAAAAAGATATATAGCCTGGAAACAAATCAACGGGCGTAGCTGGTGGGGAATGCTCTCTTTCTATCTCTCTCTCTCTCTCTCTCTCTCTCTCTCTCTCTATATATATATATATATATATATATATATATATATATATATAGAGAGAGAGAGAGAGAGAGAGAGAGAGAGAGAAAGAATCAAGGGCAAAAAAGCTCAGTATTTTGTTTTAAGCTGTAAATAATGAATTGTTTCCCTTTTCTAATAGTTTTCACGACAAAAAAAAAAGGCACACACACACAAAACACTTTGTTAGAATGTAAAAAAAAAATGTTTATTTGGAACTATCGCAGATTTTCAATGACTACAGACCGTAAAAGTTTCAAAATGGAAAACCATTTTTCAACAAACCTTTGTAGAGCTTTTGAGCATTTAGTAATCCATTGAAATACAAATAATCATCTTCTTTTTTGATAGTAACGTCCGTATTATATAAGATATCCAAAATCTTTTTTAAAATCATTTTTTTAATTTCGGATTTGCCAGCAAATGTCAGTTTTCAACAAATCCAGATATGTTCCCTTCTGTATTTGTAGCTCCATCCGTCGTAGTGTTACATAGTCTTGATGTACGAACTTTCAAAATTGTTGGACACTAGGTCATGACCATATCTTTTCGCCTTTAACGATCGCATGCTTGCTAACTTTTCAGTAACAAAAACAATTTCATGACTGTTCCTTATAAACAATACCAATGACACAAAAACTTTCAAGGTTCACATCTGTAACTAATTATAAGAAATGTATAATCAAATGATGGAAAAGTTTGTCTTCGATGTACTCCAGAGAAAGGATTTGTTGAGTGTGTTACAATGAAAAACAGTTCCGCTAACACTAACCCTAACCATGTCTCGACGTTCATAGCTCAGGAAGGGAGGCAATCATTATAAAGTAAAACAAACTAGATCTATAACTTGAGCCCAGGATGTAGATCTAGGTTACGTGCCATCCATTACATTCTTCAGTTATCTGCTCCTTCTGCGAGCTCGCATGTCGCCTGTTTATGTCCTTGGTTCTTTTGTCCTATAGACTGTAGCTTAGGAGTTGGTTCTTTTGTCCTATAGACTGTAGCTTAGGAGTTGGTTCTTTTGTCCTATAGACTGTAGCTTAGGAGTTGGTTCTTTTGTCCTATAGACTGTAGCTTAGGAGTTGGTTCTTTTGTCCTATAGACTGTAGCTTAGGAGTTGGTTCTTTTGTCCTATAGACTGTAGCTTAGGAGTTGGTTCTTTTGTCCTATAGACTGTAGCTTAGGAGTTGGTTCTTTTGTCCTATAGACTGTAGCTTAGGAGTTGGTTCTTTTGTCCTATAAACTGTAGCTTAGGAGTTGGTTCTTTTGTCCTATAGACTGTAGCTTAGGAGTTGGTTCTTTTGTCTTATAGACTGTAGCTTAGGAGTTGGTTCTTTTGTCCTATAGACTGTAGCTTAGGAGTTGGTTCTTTTGTCCTATAGACTGTAGCTTAGGAGTTGGTTCTTTTGTCCTATAAACTGTAGCTTAGGAGTTGGTTCTTTTGTCCTATAGACTGTAGCTTAGGAGTTGGTTCTTTTGTCCTATAGACTGTAGCTTAGGAGTTGGTTCTTTTGTCCTATAGACTGTAGCTTAGGAGTTGGTTCTTTTGTCCTATAGACTGTAGCTTAGGAGTTGGTTCTTTTGTCCTATAGACTGTAGCTTAGGAGTTGGTTCTTTTGTCCTATAGACTGTAGCTTAGGAGTTGGTTCTTTTGTCCTATAGACTGTAGCTTAGGAGTTGGTTCTTTTGTCCTATAAACTGTAGCTTAGGAGTTGGTTCTTTTGTCCTATAGACTGTAGCTTAGGAGTTGGTTCTTTTGTCCTATAGACTGTAGCTTAGGAGTTGGTTCTTTTGTCCTATAGACTGTAGCTTAGGAGTTGGTTCTTTTGTCCTATAGACTGTAGCTTAGGAGTTGGTTCTTTTGTCCTATAGACTGTAGCTTAGGAGTTGGTTCTTTTGTCCTATAGACTGTAGCTTAGGAGTTGGTTCTTTTGTCCTATAGACTGTAGCTTAGGAGTTGGTTCTTTTGTCCTATAGACTGTAGCTTAGGAGTTGGTTCTTTTGTCCTATAAACTGTAGCTTAGGAGTTGGTTCTTTTGTCCTATAGACTGTAGCTTAGGAGTTGGTTCTTTTGTCTTATAGACTGTAGCTTAGGAGTTGGTTCTTTTGTCCTATAGACTGTAGCTTAGGAGTTGGTTCTTTTGTCCTATAGACTGTAGCTTAGGAGTTGGTTCTTTTGTCCTATAGACTGTAGCTTAGGAGTTGGTTCTTTTGTCCTATAGACTGTAGCTTAGGAGTTGGTTCTTTTGTCCTATAGACTGTAGCTTAGGAGTTGGTTCTTTTGTCCTATAAACTGTAGCTTAGGAGTTGGTTCTTTTGTCCTATAGACTGTAGCTTAGGAGTTGGTTCTTTTGTCCTATAAACTGTAGCTTAGGAGTTGGTTCTTTTGTCCTATAGACTGTAGCTTAGGAGTTGGTTCTTTTGTCCTATAAACTGTAGCTTAGGAGTTGGTTCTTTTGTCCTATAGACTGTAGCTTAGGAGTTGGTTCTTTTGTCCTATAGACTGTAGCTTAGGAGTTGGTTCTTTTGTCCTATAGACTGTAGCTTAGGAGTTGGTTCTTTTGTCCTATAGACTGTAGTCTAGGAGTTGGTTCTTTTGTTGTACAACTTGTAGGTCAGAGAGGACTGGGTGCCGAAATCGACCCTGGCATTACATAACGCTTCGACCCTATGCATTTAGTGTTATCTGACCTATAATAATTACATTTTGATAAACAGAAAACCAAACAGAAAGCTTGCTTGCAAACGTGGCTTTCTACATATATATATTTATAGAAACTCTATAATGTGTAAGATACAGTACATTAGCACATTGCACACCCTATCCCACAAGTGCATCCTATCGTATCTACAGCACCCTATCCCACGTGTGCATCCTATCCAAATTAGCCCCCCCCCCTGTTCACATGCACACCCTACCCCACATGCATAGGGGGGGGGGGGAGCGGCACATCGTATCTATCCCCAACGTACATCCATCCTATCCCAGTTAGGATGACTACTTTCTCCACCAAACACCCTATCCCAGTTAGGATTACTACTTTCTCCACCAAACACCCTATCCCAGTTAGGATTACTACTTTCTCCACCGTACATCCTATCCCAGTTAGGATGACTACTTTCTCCACCATACACCCTATCCCAGTTAGGATGACTACTTTCTCCACCATACACCCTATCCCAGTTAGGATTACTACTTTCTCCACCATACACCCTATCCCAGTTAGGATGACTACTTTCTCCACCACACACCCTATCCCAGTTAGGATGACTACTTTCTCCACCGTACACCCTATCCCAGTTAGGATGACTACTTTCTCCACCGTACACCCTATCCCAGTTAGGATGACTACTTTCTCCACCGTACACCCTATCCCAGTTAGGATGACTACTTTCTCCACCGTACACCCTATCCCAGTTAGGATGACTACTTTCTCCACCGTACATCCTATCCCAGTTAGGATGACTACTTTCTCCACCGTACACCCTATCCCAGTTAGGATTACTACTTTCTCCACCGTACATCCTATCCCAGTTAGGATGACTACTTTCTCCACCATACACCCTATCCCAGTTAGGATTACTACTTTCTCCACCATACACCCTATCCCAGTTAGGATGACTACTTTCTCCACCGTACACCCTATCCCAGTTAGGATGACTACTTTCTCCACCACACACCCTATCCCAGTTAGGATGACTACTTTCTCCACCGTACATCCTATCCCAGTTAGGATGACTACTTTCTCCACCGTACATCCTATCCCAGTTAGGATGACTACTTTCTCCACCGTACACCCTATCCCAGTTAGGATGACTACTTTCTCCACCATACACCCTATCCCAGTTAGGATGACTACTTTCTCCACCGTCCACCCTATCCCAGTTAGGATGACTACTTTCTCCACCACACACCCTATCCCAGTTAGGATGACTACTTTCTCCACCATACACCCTATCCCAGTTAGGATGACTACTTTCTCCACCAAACACCCTATCCCAGTTAGGATGACTACTTTCTCCACCATACACCCTATCCCAGTTAGGATGACTACTTTCTCCACCATACACCATATCCCAGTTAGGATGACTACTTTCTCCACCACACACCCTATCCCAGTTAGGATGACTACTTTCTCCACCGTACACCCTATCCCAGTTAGGATGACTACTTTCTCCACCACACACCCTATCCCAGTTAGGATGACTACTTTCTCCACCGTACACCCTATCCCAGTTAGGATGACTACTTTCTCCACCATACACCCAGTGTCCCAGTTAGGATGACTACTTTCTCCACCACACACCCTATCTCAGTTAGGATGACTACTTTCTCCACCACACACCCTATCCCAGTTAGGATGACTACTTTCTCCACCATACACCCTATCCCAGTTAGGATGACTACTTTCTCCACCACACACCCTATCCCAGTTAGGATGACTACTTTCTCCACCACACACCCTATCCCGGTTAGGATGACTACTTTCTCCACCATACATTCTATCCCAGTTAGGATGACTACTTTCTCCACCATATACCCTATCCCAGTTAGGATGACTACTTTCTCCACCATACACCCTATCCCAGTTAGGATGACTACTTTCTCCACCATACACCCTATCCCAGTTAGGATGACTACTTTCTCCACCACACACCCTATCCCAGTTAGGATGACTACTTTCTCCACCATACACCCTATCCCAGTTAGGCTGACTACTTTCTCCACCATACACCCTATCCCAGTTAGGATGACTACTTTCTCCACCATACACCCTATCCCAGTTAGGATGACTACTTTCTCCACCATACACCCTATCCCAGTTAGGATGACTACTTTCTCCACCATACACCCTATCCCAGTTAGGATGACTACTTTCTCCACCACACACCCTATCCCAGTTAGGATGACTACTTTCTCCACCACACACCCTATCCCAGTTAGGATGACTACTTTCTCCACCGTACATCCTATCCCAGTTAGGATGACTACTTTCTCCACCGTACATCCTATCCCAGTTAGGATGACTACTTTCTCCACCGTACATCCTATCCCAGTTAGGATGACTACTTTCTCCACCGTACATCCAAACCTATCTACACTCTATCCCCTGTTGTGCATGGTATCTTAACTAATATATTATTAAGTCGGGAGTTTGCGAGACGGTCTAATAATAGGCAGAAATGTTAAGATGGCGTCCAAAAATTCTAGGCCTAAACCCATAGACATAAATAAATATAGACTGGAAGTAGGAAGTTATTTTTATTTGGGGGGAGTCAATATGTTTTATGTACTCTATCTATGTGAAAAAAAATGGCGGCGATTGAGCTATAAATTCTAGGACTAACATTTCAGCCAATATATACCTTTGATCTTTAGTTTTGAAAAGTGCAAAACTGCCATATTCCCAATATTTTGTCTTTGTTTCATAATCATAGACATAGGCAAATATATATAGGTTTGTGATGTGGATCTACAAACTTTTCTTTTCCCAAATATTTCCGATAATAATTTGTTCTTTATCGTCCAGTCTATATATATATATGTGTCTATGCCTAAACCTCTAATTTACTGCTCACACAAAATATTTATAATCAATCTACAATCTATTGGAAAGTGACTTTAAAGGAACTTTCACGTAATGGTAACTACGTAAATAAAACTACAGTTGGACCTACACCTACAAGGTAAAGAAATATAATAGAAATATAACATAATATATATATATATGTATAACAACTTAAAAAAAAATGGATAAATTATGATGTTTATTTTCTTTTGTTTTATTGGTTAAAAAGAAATCAATTAAAAAATAATAATGATGAACATATTGATTTAGTAGACTGTAAGATTCTTGCTTGATTCATATCAAAAGTAAAGTAGCAATTATTCATAAAACACTGAACCATAAGCTTCAAATACAAAAACAAATTCTAATAAAGTACTCAAAAATACACAAAGTTAAAGGTACATTTCTCGTTCCATATGCTAGGACAAATCTGTACAAGGACTCCTTTATTTAAAAAAAAAAGTTATACAGTGTATGCATTCTCTACTAACAAATTATTTCTGAACTGTTCGATGTGTAAATGAAAGAAATCTATCAGGCGTCAATGGCGCACAAAGTAATTCAAAATAGTTCATTTGTGTTTTCTGTTGTTTGTGAAGTCATAGAAAAAGGTCTCGGAATAAAGACGTCACTCAAAAAGTTTTTTTTTAATTGATTTATTACAAAATTAAGTGGAACTTCTATATACCTACAACCAGTCAGACTAATACTAGAAGGCTACAAAATGTACCGATGTAGGTTCAGTGTTGACAAACAAATCATTTTTAAAAATCCGTTAGAAATAGAGGTGCTGGAATTCTCCTAGATCGACCCAATGTAGATAAATTAATTTATACTGGCAACCACTCAGAATTCTACAGACAAAAAAAGTAGCAAGAGCTCTAGCAGCTATTAAACCACAAACATAACCACAAACATAACCACAAACATAACCACAAACATAACCACAAACTTAACCACAAACATAACCACAAACATACGCTGAACAGATCCAAACTTTTGAAAAAAATAAGACCCTTGGCCATTATAACCCTCGAGCACTTCCATAGCTCCATAGCATAACTTCGTGGCGGGGAAAATCTTGGGATCTTGCAACGAACCTATAATAATGTGACTTGTGGCCAAATCTATAAGTCACGTTCGCTAACTATGTAACCTCGTAACATTGGAAAATTCGATACTGATTTGTAACTTCTGGGCCCCTTTAGAATCTATGTCCTGCTGAGGATATTTCCACTAACACATCTTTATAATCAGCGTGTCATCCATAGACTCCAAGAGGTTTCTTGGTTGAAGAAGAAACCCAAAGGTGTCCACATGGTACTCCAGCCTTTGGAATCTGTCCTTCATCCTCATATGAAGTCTATCCAGTACTTCTGTCGCAACATGTTTGAATTGCAGTTCTATTGACAGCCCTACATCAGAACTCAACTCCCCATCAAGTCTTTTCTTTCTTCTGGTTATTTTGATTACAGGAAATCCATAGCATTCACTGCCTTCTTTTGCTTTTTTGATGGATTGGCTGATCAGTTTCGTCCGTTTCTCATCATTTTGGCAGAAAGCATGAAGGGTTGTGGGAAGCGTGGTCGAGAAGCCAAGTGCGCTTGAACTTGGCTTGGCTTGGCTACCTAGAAGGGGGCTCGAGGTTCGACACCCGACTCGGGCAGAGTTGTGTTTGAGCTGAGTTGAGCGCCTAAAGGCAGCAAGGAAAACTAACTCCTAGATACCCCCAACTGGTCCACAAATGAGATTGGACCAAAAGCGCTCTGAGCATGCTATAAGCATGAAGTAGCGCTAAATAAAAGCTATCATGACATGAGATAATAAATAAAAAGGGTTTTAATTTCTTTACCAGCTTCCCGTATGTACAGTCCAGACGTTTGTAGTTTCTTATGAACTATATTAATTGGGGCGGAGATTTTACCAGAATTCCAAAAAATTCATAATTTTCCACTGCGTGAAGAAGATTCTGTGCACTGCTTCTAGTGTCCATTCTTTCAGTTGTTGATTCAGAAAGTTTCTCCAACAGCTTGATGATTTTGTCGAGATGCCAGGAAACTGCCGACGTAGCTTCTTCTCTTGCGGACCACCTTGTATTACTCTCCTTTTTTAAACTCCTGGCTCCAGCTTCTTTCAGTTTGGCCCATCTCTGGGGTGAATTGGAAAAAGGCTGAACAATTCATGTACAGTTAAAAACAAATGTGACCATTGTTTGATCTATCTCAGCAGAATGAAGAGTTGACAGGTTCAGAGAGTGATTATCACAGTTTAGAAATGTTGCCTTTGGATTTATGTCTAAAAGACGTTTCTGCAGACCAGACAGACGGCCAATCATTGTGGCTCTGCACAGATAAAAGTCCAGTCCAATGTCTTTTAGAGTTTTCAAAGCAAGTTCTTCATAATATAGTCCATCAGGTTTCAAAATTTCAAAATAACCAATGAATGATTCTTTTATTTCGAAATCCAAGTAACGAACTATTAGAGATACCTGTTCTCGATGAGAAACATCTGTGGCGGAATCAAGCATCATAGAAAAATAACAAAGTTGATTGAATTTCCCGACAATTGATTCGCTAACTTTATTGCCCATCAAGTTAATGAACTCATTTTTGAACTTCTGGTGGCAAATAATGCATCTTCCCATATTCGTTTCTATGTAAATGGTGTTTCGTAACTTCATCAAGTTCTGCAAGAAATTTCAAAGATGCTAGGAAGTTTCCAGGATTGAGTGAAATCAGTTTTTCGTTGTTACCACGTAAGTTTGAGTTTGTTTTTACTAAGTACTTAATAGCTGCTTTTATACGCTTCAGAATATCTCTCCAATACTGCTGATTTTTCAAAATTTACGCATGAAACATAGACAGTTCATCTGGTTCTGCCTTAAGCTTTTCTTCTTCTAGCTTCCACTTCAAATAAGCGTGTTTGTGCTGGACTCCTTCTTCAAGTTCTTTCAGTCTCTCTGGTTTCTTCCATTTGGTGAAACCAACTTCAGGTTTGCTCAATGCACTAGATGTCTTTTTTGATGCCTCAGAAAACAGAACACATGCAAAACAAAATAGACATCCCAAGTGTGGAGAGAAGAGGAGCCAAGATCGATTGTGAATTTCTCCTGTTGGAAGCTTTCTAGTGAACCATGATGATGACAAATTCGTGATTTATTTTGGGTAAGTTCTACTGGAAACAGATACCGTTCATCTTTGTTTGAAAATAATCTACACTTTAACACAATCTTTGCTCGCAGTTCATCAGATATAATTCCAGGCTGGATAAATCCGAAGTCTTTGTACTTAATTACAGCTTCTTCCACTTCTTGAGAAAGTGATTTTGGAAGACCATCACTTGACTCATCACTTACTTCAGATGTTTTCTCTGACTGTGGTAAAAGGTATTCCCCTGGAGTCTCTTCAGCACTACTACCTTCATCAAGAGACATTTTCTGTTCTTCTGCTGCTGTATCTTTGTATGAATCCTCTGAATAGTGATACTTTTTTTTGACACGTTCATTGTCTCCTTTGTTTTCAGTGCTCTTATCAGGTTTCTTCTTAAACGATAAGGATGATGAAATAAATTACCCTATATAATACATTACTTCCTGATAGTAACACGGCACTAGTCAGTGCTATGGAAGTTATTCCTTAAAATTTAGAATAACCCCTCACGGAAAGAGTTACTACTCTGGGTGGAATACATGCAACAGGGTCACTGACTTATATAACCACGTGAACAGTTAGATTACATGACAGTGACGTATTATTTAATTCATTTAAAAAACAAATTCTCCCCCTACCCTAGCTACGCCACTGAATATAAGCCTTATGGTGTTTTTTAATCGCTTAGTGTGTGCTAAGCATTGAAACTCGTCAGATGCATGGAATGTACATGGGAATCCATTATTGCGGAATATGTGGATAGTAGGCTATACACAATAAGATCTTTTACTATAGGTAAGGTGAAAGAAAGCAACGTTGGCGGGACTTGCAGCTCCATCAGCCCACCAGGCATTTACCAGAATGCCCATATAGCCAGTCTAGGGGTTGGTTCAGTTGTTGTACAGTCTGTAGACTGTAGTCTAGGAGTTGGCTCTCTTGTTGTACAGACTCTACGTTGTAGTCTAGGAGTTGACTATTTTGTTGTACAGTCTGTAGACTGTAGTCTAGGAGTTGGCTCTCTTGTTGTACAGACTCTACGTTGTAGTCTAGGAGTTGACTATTTTGTTGTACAGTCTGTAGACTGTAGTCTAGGAGTTGACTATTTTGTTGTACAGACTGTACGTTGTAGTCTAGGAGTTGACTATTTTGTTATACTGTCTGTAGGCTGTAGTCTAGGAGTTGACTATTTTGTTATACAGTCTGTAGACTGTAGTCTAGGAGTTGACTATTTTGTTATACTGTCTGTAGGCTGTAGTCTAGGAGTTGACTATTTTGTTGTACAGACTGTACGATGTAGTCTAGGAGTTGACTATTTTGTTGTACAGACTGTACGTTGTAGTCTAGGAGTTGACTATTTTGTTATACAGTCTGTAGGCTGTAGTCTAGAAGTTGACTATTTTGTTATACTGTCTGTAGGCTGTAGTCTAGGAGTTGACTATTTTGTTGTACAGACTGTACGTTGTAGTCTAGGAGTTGACTATTTTGTTATACAGTCTGTAGGCTGTAGTCTAGAAGTTGACTATTTTGTTATACTGTCTGTAGGCTGTAGTATAGGAGTTGGTTCATTTGTCGTGTTTAAAAAAACATGTTTGATTTATGTTCCAAAGCATACAGGTCATTATAAATGAATACATGTTGATATATGAGTCAAGCTAGATCTATGCATTTGTACTAATTGATGTTGAATACATTTGTGCCACGCATACAGAGTATGTGGCCCAAGAAGTTAACATTCCTTTGTGGTTTTCATATTTTCTTATAAACATATTTTTTTACAACCGAATCTAAGATGTAACATTATACATGAACCTCTATTCTTGACTTTTCTTGTGTAGGTATTTAGAATCAACTCAGTATTGTAAAACATTTTTTTTTCATTATATATTCCAATTGTTACAATTTTGAACCACACAACATTTGACTATAACAATTAAGTAGACTCTGATTCACTAGAAGTTTAGGTTCTAAAGCTAAAACTCAAGATCTAGCTGCAGAGCCAGAGTATTTGACTTGCACTGGTGAAGTCTAAATATAGCATCTCACCTGGCTTAAAAAAAAAAAGACTGAAAAAAAAACCTCGAGAAAGGAAGAAGGGTGAAGTTTTCCAATCTGTTCGTCCAGTTGAGTTGTTGGCATCAAGTTGTGCAGGTAGTTTATTCTGTTGAAAGTTAAACCAAGACAACAAAGAGGCAATATATCGTGATATACAATTCCTTGGATGAACATGCCAATAAGAATTCTATTGTGATGAAGTGGACACAGTCTTTCATTATAGACAGACTTAGTTCATGGTTCCAACAGGTCACCTTATGACTAGAAAGTGCGCTGACAAAGTTGACTGTAAGTAGATTTGTTCGAGTCATTGTGCATGTGTTTTTGTCAAGACTTTCAGCTCAATCAGTTTGCAATAGAAGTGTCTGTGTGTGTGATTGTAAATATAATTGCAAATACAATGATGTATTTTTGTTCTATTGTTTAACGTTTGTAGGTTGATGTTATTTAAGTCTATTTTTTGTGAAACTGTAACACGAGAAGCTACATCCAATAGCCTACATTTTTGTTTAAATCAACTTCTCTGGAGACTATATCAAAACAACAGAATTGATACAACTGTTATGAAGTGTTTGTGTGTGAATGTGTTGGCTGAGAGTTTCTGACGAAACCTTCAAGTTGAATTGAAACAAACGAGTTGATTCAAAGGGGAGGACGACTGATAAAACCGAGTGTACCGAGTAACAGAATGACGTGAAGTGAGCTTCAATAGCTCAATATTTTGTTCGAGCTACATTGAAAGTGAAAACTGGGTATATTTAAAAAAATATAATTTCATTTTCGCGATATAAAAAAAGATGTTTTATTCATTTTAATCACGACTTCTGTATTACGTCTTACAAAATGTTTCGTTGGACTAAATGTCTAAAGCCCTTAGCACAAAGATTTCTCAGTCAACAAATTGTGTAGTATTGTACATATTGGCTATAGCGAAATTTAGTCCGAGAGTTTAGTGTTACAATCTAGTGTCGTCCTTTTCCCACATTTTTAGTTTATTTGCACTTTGTATGTTCCATCTTCTCACTACATTGTATGCTCAATGCGTGTACTAGCTAAGTTCATTGTTACTAACCCGATTGTGCGAAATTCCATTGACGCCTGTGACATGTTTGAGTGCCAGATAACATGATGTTTTCGACGCTGATTTTCATGGCTGAGATTGTGTTAAACAGACAATGCGTTTCTGATGTTCTAATTTTGTACGATATTCTCTATTGGACAATCTCAGACTTCTCAAAACAATATCATGATGAGGAGATACTACTTCAAAGTATAAACAAACTCAGAACAATATGATGATGTGGAGATACTACTTCAAGGTATAAACAAACTCAGAACAATATCATGATGTGGAGATACTACTTCAAGGTATAAACAAACTCAGAACAATATGATGATGTGGAGATACTACTTCAAGGTATAAACAAACTCACAACGGAACTCTTCTTTCAATAAATACAAAGCTTTAATTCTGGAACATTAATAACACTACATAAATGTACAATACTATTCAATTTCAATTCTTCGACTCTAGTCGCAGATCTCTCTCAAAATTTAATCTGCAAGTTTTTAAATACTGCCTCTTGTCCCTTTTTAGCAGCATCATCCAAAACTATTTTAAAAGCTTACGGAAAAACCGTTATCGCTTTAACTAAACTTGGCATTACTTGTCAACATCATACAGCCATGACCTTGCGCTGCAAATATTCAATCTATAAATAAACTTAGTGCGCCAGCTGCTTTACGTGACAGCGTCCTTATTCCCAGAAATTCAAATCTACGTCGTTGGACGTGACGTTATATTAACACTTTGAACAGCTCTAGCCTAGCACTCTCATTCGTCCATGTAAAATGTTACCTTAAATGTTGTAGTTAAAACAAGACTTGATGATGCTCTGTGTTGTATGTATGTGTGTGTGTGTGTGAGTGAGTGAGTGAGAGAGAGATAGAGAGAGAGAGAGAGAGAGAGAGAGAGAGAGATTAATTTACTCGATCTACTATTTTAATGTAAATTCATCAAGTTGAAAAATGTCCAAATGTTGTCCATTGAACTTTATTTTTGAACATATTATATACTCACTTTAGATTATGTTTTCCTGACGAGTTTTGTGAATGCGATCCTAGCTGTGCACATTTTGCCAGACTTGTGAATCATTGTCCTGTTTAAAATTTGTTGTTTTCTAGCGCCAGACTCACGTTCAAACTATTTTCTTAACTGCCAGTAAAGTTTGTTAAGTTGGAGCTCTGCCAGACTTGCCAACACGTGCTGCCTGCACGAGACTAAGGGTTCAATCAACTTACCCAATCTGTTGTGAGCTACACGCACTCTGTTTTGTTTTTCAATTCCATTTAGTCACTTATTCAAAGTTATCTTAGTCAACTCAATCAATTCTGCGAGTTAATTTTTATTAGTGAATTATAAGTGATTTTTTAAATATATTATTCGCATATTAACCTATTACTACTACTACGTACGTACTGGAGCTAAAAGATAAGTTACTTCTAGATACGTAATGGAGCTAAAAGATAAGTTGCTTCTAGATACGTGGTGGAGCTAAAATATACGTTACTTCTAGTTACGAAATGGAGATAAAAGATAAATTACTACTAAATAAAAACTGGAGCTAAAAGATACGTTGTTGTTTTCTTCCTCTACACACACACACACACTGACATCTATTGCCTACAGTGAAGCTATTGGGAAACAAGGCTAACACGTGTCTGACAATGAAATAAACTTTCATATTGATAAACATTAATCATTCTGTAGACTTACTTTAAGTTTAGATTGTATGTTTTTCTCATTTTAAAATGTGGTGTAGTTGTCAGCCAAAGTAAGCTACTTAATGTGCTAAACAAGGTTTGCTACAAGACCCCAAAGTTAGGAGCCTAGATCTATGTATAGAGCACATAAACTTGATTTGGCTGCAACAGATATGTCAGTGTGTTCTCTGTTGCCACTTGTTGAGATCTTGGACTTTCTTATTGTTTTCTTTTTAATCTAATTATAGATGTATGACTCATATAATACCCCCCCCCCTTTCCACACACACACTTCTGTCTTACAACCACACATTGCTACTGCGGTATAATCATTTGAACTTATAAAAATCATTCTTTTTTGTAACTCATCCAAATCTTTTTTTACAAAGCTAATATCAATTCACTGTCTGTCTGTTTGTGTGTCTGTCTGGCCAAAATTTTGTACACGTTCTTTCCGAGACATCTAAGCTCGGATCAAGCTGAAATTTTGCACAATCATTTAATATAAACTTTGTTTTTTTTTAAGTATTTTTTTCTTTATTTGTTCTATTTCCTTTGTTCGCTCTCTCCTCTAAATCCTCCTAAAGGTACCAGTGAACCACCAAGTGATAGAGATTACCTAGATCTAGAATTTGGTTTTAATCCTATCGACATGTTGACTACTTGACTAATGTAGGTCACTAGGTAATCGCTTGGTGAGCGTCGGTGTTACAAGAATGTGGTTTGTAGTCTCCATAGTGAGGTCAGGTGGCGATGGAAGAAATTGTTCATCGTTAGGAGTGAGAGCCTAAGAAAACGAATATATCATCTACTAATGTGTAACTTTAACGCTGGGATTTTTTTTTTTTTTAAAAGGTAAATCTGAAGCAATTTAAATCAATTCCCGCTAATAAATCTCATTGTATTAATAACATATTCCCAATGCATTTTAAAATTATGTACACACGTAGGGCCGCCCTTGGCTAATTGGAGACCCTAGGCGAAGTAAATTTGGTGGCACCAAATTACCCCCCCCCCCCCCAAAAAAAAAAAAAGAAACAGGGAAAAAAATGCGCTAAGTCTTAAACGTCTTACAAACCTGCCCGTCTATATCGTGAATTCATGAATCACAATTCCCGTAGTAGAGAAAGTGGTCTACTAGGTTTCAGATCTGTTCCAAGTTTCGCATTTAAAAAAAAAATAAAAAAATTTTAAAGTTCTGTGCGAGCCCCTCACCAATTGGAGGCCCTATGCGGCTGCCTAGTTTGCCTACGCCAAGGCCATTCAATTATAAAGGAAATTTTTGAAAAAGTGAAACATTTTTAAAAAATACTTTTTTAAAACCTCGCTTACATAGAGTAAATTGTGTCCATTGTTCTGAATCCATTGAGAAATTGATTTTTAATGACTGAAATTTGAACCAACTTGCAATACCGTCCTAGAGGTTTGTTGTTCACAAAGGATAAATGGTTTGGTTTGACTTTTTCAGGTTCAATCCGAGAACACTATTAGATTGGTCAAGTAGGTAGCCTGTTTTGTCATCTTATTGGTAATTTTGGTGGACCTTTATGCTTTCATGCTTAGAACTCTATGGTCCAATCATTTTGGTGGACCTTTATGCTTTCATGCTTAGAACTCTATGGTCCAATCATTCTGGTGGACCTTTATGCTTTCATGCTTAGAACTCTATGGTCCAATCATTCTGGTGGACCTTTATACTTTCATGCTTAGAACTCTATGGTCCAATCATTTTGGTGGACCTTTATGCTTTCATGCTTAGAACTCTATGGTCCAATCATTTTGGTGGACCAGTGTGGGTGTGGAAGGTGGGTCTGCTTTTTCAAAGCAATAAAAAAAAAAAAGAAAGTTGATCAAGTCTGAGAATTTATGATGTAAGGCCGACGTGATTTGTTATTGAGCTATGCGAGTACTTTTAAAAATAGAAAGTTTATATATAATATTTACCTTGTTTGTCCGGGTGCGATTGTGCGTGATTATTGTCACGCAGGGCCGGTCCTACAGATGCGGGGCCCATTCTGAGTTGTGATAAGGATAATAAGTGAAAATTAAGATTTTGTATTAGAAAATAAATTCGTCTTTGCATTTTATTCATACTTTACTAAGTAAAAAATCACTGTCAAATTAACTTTACGAGCCATCTACAGTAGATAGTAGTTTTCCGACAAAAGCCGATAAACATTGAGATCTGTCTTTCAGATTTACTATCGACAAGCAAAATATCACTTTTTTTTTTCTAAAAGGTCGAGATGGATTTAGATCTATATTTGTAGGCCAGTGACTATTAAAGTAAATTAAGAATTTGAACTTCGTTTTGGTTAAAATTCGCCATATTATTATATTTTTATTAAACGAAGCTGACAATGCCATTTTTTTTTTAAATCGCAAGTAGGATTGGCGTTGTCCTTATTGAATATCACCCCGAGATGGCAATTTTGTCTGTTTTTACGGAGACTTGCATCAGCTTTCAGAATATTTTAATTTCGGGAGATTTTCATGACCTTTTCGTATATTTTTACAATTTCAGGAGAATTCCAGGAACCCTTTAATAATAAGTTAAAATGGTTTAATTTAATAATTTACACCTAGAGTTCGCGCGGCCTCATAGGTTGCAGTGGCCTAAGACCGGCCCTGTAATGTCACGGGTCTACCGCCGTCGATTTAGTTCATTTTCCATATTAAAAAATAATTAATTACGACTGTATTGATTGAGTAATTTGTTAATTTTTAAAATAATTATTGTGTTATCATAAACAATGAATAATTGTGTCAAGTTTGATGGATACGATACGAACATGGAAAGTGATAGAAATGACGTATACACGATCTTTACCAGACAGACGGACGTGACTTGATAGTAGCTCGGTAATAAAAATGAAAACAATTGTTTTTTTCTTAGTAATAGGACGTCGCAAACCAAGAGCTTTGGTAAACTAATTCTCTGTTTTATTCTTTACGTTCTATTTGTTACTGTTTGAAATGAAAACAACTACATCAACAAAAATTTAAATCGGTACTAGGTTTTAGTTTCTGTGAAAATATCAAGATAGACTTCTAGCCTGTGTATTGAAAGAAGCAATATAGTAATTATGTCTATTTGTTTCTTTGAGAAACCTAGAATTGTTACTTGAAAATATCAAGATAGACTTGTAGCCCGTATATTAAAAGAAGCAACATGGAAATTCTGTCTATTTGTTTCTTTGAGAAACCTAGAATTGTTACTTGAAAATATCAAGATAGACTTGTAGCCCGTGTATTGAAAGAAGCAACATAGAAATTATGTCTATTTGTTTCTTTGAGAAACCTAGAATTGTTACTTGAAAATATCAAGATAGACTTCTAGCCTGTGTATTGAAAGAAGCAATATAGTAATTCAGTCTCTTTGTTTCTTTTGTAGACCGCTGACGAGAAGCTGCGAAGTATCGGCAAGCATCAACCAGCTACTGTGGTACAGACGCAAAATTTCACATTTTACAAAAGTCCACCAATCCAAGAGGAGGAGAAACGTCAATCAAAGCAGAAGGAAGTGACGCAACAAGACAAAACCGAATGTCAAGCCATAGTGACACCGTTAGATACAAGCACTAAAGAGTCCAGCGCCATGTCCAGCCGCGCTATAGCCAGAGGTCTCAGAGAGCGAAACACTGTACGCGGGGCGGATGAACTGGAGAGAGCCGAAATCAAAAGAAGGTCCCGGAGCGAGGGGCCAAACAGGAGGGTTCGTCAGTCTATGGATGAGAGAGAGGGCGGTAAAAAACAAACATACGATGGAGGTGGACGATACAGGCGCGAGTTGGACTCACCAGATTCAGACGACAGTGATGACGTAATGAGACCAGCTGCCCACGAGTCAGACAGCGAAAGTGATAGAGAGAAATGGACCAAGAACCCATTAATTGTTAGACGAGTGAAAAGGTCTGACAAGAAAGAAGGTGAAAAACGTTACAGTGGCGCTGAAAAAAGCAGCCATTTTAAAAACAACGAATCGTATTTCCAAGATCCTAACGGAAGCGGTGGTAGTCAAGGGGGAAGTAATTCTGGTTCTAGAGATAGCGGAAGAGGAAATAGCAAGTACCAAAAGTTAGAAGAAATGCGAAAACGTAGACTTAATTTATCTGTCACTTCAGATGAAGAATCTACACCAGCATCCAGAATCTCCAGACTACGACAGAGAGCTATACAAAGTGGTCTTGGGGAACAAACTCAGACAAGTCTCCATCCTATCCGGCCCGTTGATGTTAGCCAGTACGATAACGTTAAAATCCTTCGTCAACAAAATCAGAACAATGCTGTAAGCCTTCTACAGAAGAATGTATCCAACAGTTCGAAATCCAATCCTCCCCAGCACACAGCAGTGAAACAGCTTTCAGCCAATGAATCCAAATCATTTCTCCAGTCGGCACAAAATCAAAAGTCAGTTTTCAGCAACGTACAAAACCAGACTCCATCTGGTCAGACACCAGTCTACCAGCAAGCCGGAGTTGTGCATAGACACTCTTTCACTCAGCCCACTTCAAAGCAAGCTCCGGCCAGACCTCCCCCTCCTAACATTTCAGGAACCCGACAGTCTTTGTATTCAGTTCAAGATACAAACCGCGCTCTCTACAACAGTTCTCCCGAAGTAACAGTTCGTAAGTTTTCAACTCAAGTTCGGATTCCTTCAGCTGATTCAATTCTTGAGTCGAATCCTCCAATGAACTCAAGGGTGACAAATCAGAACATTTCATATACACAAAATACTGGCGCTTCCCAGGCAGCGCCAAAGTCTCAATTTAATGAGGTGGTTGAGTTGAGGCTCAAAAACTTTCGCACCGATAAAATGAGAGCGCAGCAAAAACCTTCTAAATCCGAATTGATCCAAGCTGATAAGTATGGGATGAGTGAGGACTCGCTAGACGAGTTGATCGAATCAAACATTCAATATTTGGACAGTGAATTAGACAAAGAAAAGGCTAAAAGGAATTCTCAAGTTGTGTCCAGATCGTCCAGTTTACCAGATCCTAGAAGAATGACAACGAATGCTTCATCTGGCCCAACTCTTCAAGAACCACGATCTTTTCAAGTTCAGGCTAGTACCAGCATTCAGTTTCATGTTTCCTTGCCTATTGACAGTCGTAATGACAACCAATCCGGACCACCTCTAATTAAGATCGCACCATCCAATAGCATCGACTATCACACGCGTGACAATCAGTTTCGTTCACAGCCTGATGTCGTTCCCAGAAAATATTCCTATGACAGTCATGCCAAGACATCCAGACCAAATAGTGAATATTTTGATCGAGACGACCTGTCCAAATCTGACAGCCAGCTGAATGCACAGGTCGTTATACCAAGTTATATGGGGAACAATCTTCATCCTAACCAAGCTTACGCCCGTGGGTGTATGAGTGATATGAATCTAAGGTCCGATGTGGCGAGTTCTTTACAAGTCCCATTAAGTGAAAAAGGAATGTTTTCCGATGTTGAGTATGACATTGAAGTGTCTGAGCGTGTGAAGAAATGGGAAACGTACATGAAGGTACAGGACTTATCAAATGAAAAGAAAAATGCGAACCTTACAACAATACAAGAAAACAATGAAATTGAAGCACTGATGCTTCCCAGTGAAGTCCGAAAGTCTGTCTTATTAAATAAACAAGGAGAGTATGGAATGTATCCTAAAGAAACCAAACCTTCGCTGCTAACCAAACCTAGAAACTTCAGCTCTGACACGTCTATTAATAAAAGTAGTGATTCGCCAAAACTGTTTTCTGTAGAAACCAATGCCCATAGGTTTTTCCAGGTCATTCAAGACCCACAAACACAACCTAAATTAGGAGCACACTCACATAGTATCAGCTCTATCTTGCGAGCCCCAATTACGATAAACGCAAATAAAAATTTCATGAGTGCAAAAGAACTTCACCAATACATGTTGGCTAATCGCCAAAGTGCCCTGCCTGCTACAAGTGGTCCAATGATAGCTTCTAGTCAGGCAGTGATTCATTACGCACCTGGCTACAGTCCTTCATCGTCTCAGGATGAATCATCGTCTCTTACCAAAAGGTCTCCTGTGTTAAAGCAAAGGGACTCGTTGAAACGTGTTTCCAGATATCAGGATGAACTGGAGGAGATTAGCAACGTTAAATCGGATTCTGTCATAAGTTTACGTCGACGTTTTGATACAGATTCTGCCACAGTGACGTCAGAGGATGATCAAAAGTCGGTCTCCACTGTCTCCGCTAGACTAAGCCGACCTTCTCAGAATGATTCCGAGTCATCTGATTGGACTAAAATGATACCAGGATATCAAAGTAAAATCAAAGATTTAGATGTCTGGTCTCCTAATCTTGAAAGTACTCAAGGAGTACCAGTCAGTATTGAACGTGTAACCGCCAGAACTCTGCAGACGATACCTTTTTCAGAAGATCCTTTCTGGAAGGAAATTGAGGAAATGACAACCTTTGACCCTAGTACTATGGCTGGTCATTTAAGTTCAGGGAACGCCCAAGACAGAAGCCATTTAATAGAACAAGTCAAATCCCAATATCAAGTGGAACTGATTCCACCGCACAGTTCTACTTTACCCAACCAGCCCAGAAGTAATCTCTTGTCCAACAAGGACCGAATGCATAGATCCAAGTCTTTGTACACACCAAACATCGCTCCTCTAACCATCAATGTGGACAAAATGTCTAGCACTATCAGCGCCTTAGACGATGTACTAGATGACATAAGCAGATCTTCCATTGAGAGGAAACAGTTAAGTCCCAAGAAAAGAGCGTTTGAGACCGAGTCCACTAAGGTTGCACCGCTTGCTTCAGTTTACACTGAAGGGAATCAGTCAGGCTATAAGCTAGGAACAAGTCAACATGGCTTTGTGAAACCTAACAACGAGCCTGCAACTAAAGCCTTTGATGTAAACAGTTTCAACCAGATTAAAACAGAGCAAGTATCTGTGTCAAAGCAACCTTTACAGTTTTATCAACAACAAAGGCAACAAAATCAACAAAACGGAGGCTCTCAGCCTAACCGCCAGTCTCAGATGTTACCAGGGGCCAACAATAACAACTACCAGCTTGATCCAGACTTGTTGAAACAAAAACTACTTAGCACTGGCCTAGTTGTTGAGACAGACACAGAGGATAGCGTGCCATCAGCAACTTACCGCAATAGCTCAGACATTGCTAGGTCATCTTATAATGGAGCAACTTATCCAGCCAACACACAGTTTCATGACTCTGCACCAACCTATATACCGAAACCGATAGAAAGTAATCCACAGATCAAATCATTTATTCCTAAAGGCTCTAGCGCACTGGATGAGATTCAAAAAGCTCTAGAACCATTCAGTACATCCTATCAGCCAGGGCCAGAATCATTGTATGGCACTTCCACTCTGGAGTCATTTAAAAGCTCAGGTTTTGATACAACCAGGGGTCCTCAGACTAAATCAACTGGATGGTCTTATCAACCCCCAGCATTGGAATACAAATCCTATCAACCCAGTAGAACAGAACGGATGTCTTCCACAGAGCCATCATTAGCAAGCACAACATCAAACACCTTGCAGAAAGTCAATGAATCCATGGATGATTTGAAAGACTTAGCCCAGACAGTGGAGAAAAGGATTAACATTATTAAAGCCAAGCTTCAGAGCGCTGATGAAAAAAGTCTTGATAACATTTTAAGCTCGTTGAAAAAATTAACCCCTGAAGTGAAGACTGGAGAAGAGGATGTAAGTTCTTTTGAAGATTATTACACAAACAAAAAGTCTAAACTCTCTGATGCTTTATCGGAACTTGATAGAATTTACAAAAGTTTAGAAATAAGTCACGAAGAAATGGCCTCTGTAAAAGAAAGAGGAAAATATAAACACTATCGACCCACTAAATCTAGTGACTGCTTTCTGGCACCCCAACCCAAGTCTGAACATCTCAAACCAATGCAAACAAGAATCTCTTCTTTCTATATTCCTGGACTTGACAACAGAAACAAACAATTAGATAAAGACACAGAATCGGAATTCGACATTTTATCAAAGTCTTTCCAAGCTATTGTTGATGAAGTTAATCAGACAACAGACTTGTTTTCCAAGAACAGAGCAGACAACACGGCTCCAGAAACACAAAAGCAGACCTTTAAAATAACTTTAAAGCCTGGAGAGTCTTCACAATCAAGTGTAACTCCCAAATCTATTTCTGGAGTACACGATCCTTATAATGATTTCACTTCGAGCAAAACTAACAAGTCGCAGGAAGTTAAACCTAAATTTGGTAGATTTAGATCTAAATTACAAGAAACCGGGGAATCAGATCAGAATATTAACACAACAATATCTAAACTGCAAGAAACCGGGGAATCAGATCTAACTATTAAGACAACAAGATCTAAATCTGTTCCAGAGTTACAGTCTGGAAATTCAGAGGTAGCAGATTCAAAATTAGAAGAATCAAGTTCTGGTGACAGTATAATAGCTACAAGTATGTCAAACAGTGCCTTGACTAACAACACATCTACACAACAGGCTGTCTCCAAAGGTCAGCGCAGTAGAGTCAGGCCTGTTAGAGATAACAAAATTATTCAAGACGATAGGGCAATACGCAGGGGAAGTAATGAAAAAATAATGCCTTCACCTCAACCTTCACCTAAAGTGACTAGGAAAATAATTTACAACAACGGTCTCGACTTAGACAAAAAGCAAAGCAACTCTTCGTCTTTCCAAGATGTGTCATCAGATGGTGCAATACTAATTCTTCCAAAAGAACAACTGCACAAAGTCAAAGCAATGGCTCAACTTCCAGATAGTAAACGTCAAGATTCTGATCAAAACTCTGTTTCTCTGACAGTTCTGTCCCCTGCAACTCAGAAGAAGATCCCCCCACCTACTGCAGCCAAGCCAGTCAATCGTCCAGAATTAATCAATAATCCAATCAAATCTCAAATATTTCCTCCATCTAAACAAGAGCTCCAGCGGGTAAATGTCAATCTTCAACTGAATACAAACAATGACAGCAGTGGCAGCAGTGGTGTGACGTTGACTTCCTCTACAGCTTCAACTGCCAGCATCAACCTCACCCCACCAGTATTTGATGGAGCACCACCCAAACTTCAGCATTCTCTCAACGCAGACTCTGAAGGCAGCCAAGGGGGTGGTCAAAGATCCAAAAGAAAACTTGGATTAGGAGTAGCTCTGATGTTAGACAAGTTCAGTGCTGGTGAGGAGGGGGGAGATCAAATGAAGAAACGTCTGGGAACACGTAGTGCCCCAGATCTGTGCACTTCTGGTGATGGGCTGGAGAAAGCTGCCAGTGCTAAGAATGAAGATACAAAGTCTGTCTTACAAGTTCAGTTGTCAGGAAATCAATTAGCTAAGCCTATCAGTTTAACTGTATCAGAAAAGTCTCCATTGATGAGAACCACTACAGTGTCTTCATTAGAAAGAAAATTGACAGATCCAGAGAGTAAAGGTCATAGTTCAGGGACATCATCTCCATCATCCCCTATTAATAAGCCCCCACAACATCCATGGAAAAGATTATTATCTGACCCTGACAGAGCCATAGAGTCTACAGAAACAGCTAGCATAGGATCACCCAAAATTATTTCCAAGATCTTCAAAACAGTCAATGTGGAAGGTGTTGTGTCTAAAGTATCAGAAACAAGTCCTGTTGTCCGAAGAGTTCGCCCCAGCAATCGTAAAATTCAAACTGAAACAGATAACATCAGACCACACAGTTTTCATGAGCTTCTCTCTTATTTTGAAACTCGGCACAAGAGAGTAGATCAACTCAGAAAATGTGCCTCTGCTGATGCTGTGTACACTCAAGTCCTGGTGGATAAAATGTTTCAGTCTGAACCAGACCTGTCCATATTAGAGAATGACCTTGGAAAGAAAAATGTTGTCTTAAAGTTGGAAATGAAAGTGATAAGCTGATTGCCATGTGATTGTGTACATTTGTATTTAGCTTGATTTGTAGACATTGCTTTCATTTACCTGCATTTCACCAAATAGATAATTTTAATACATAATTTATTGTATCGGAAAGTATCATATAACATCTATCTGTCTCTCACGTTCTCTCTCTCTATATACATATATATTTATATACTATTTTTGATTTACTTATGGATCTGTAACATTTGAGCTCATAAACTATGGAAATAATGGTATGACCAATCTTAACTTACCAAATACAATTTATGTTTTTTTTATTTATAAAAAAAGATAACATTGAATTTGTTTTAATCAAACAATGTGCCAATTAAACTGTGAACAAACAAATCTGCCACTGCGCAAACTATTATTTATGCATTTTTCGACCTTTCGACAAACAAAAATTTGACTGCTGGTGCTTTTTTTCTTTTGCATAAATGCTTACGTAGTGGAGTTTTGGTTTCAATTCTAACAAGTAGTAGTGCCTTTTATCCCAGTTGCTACTAATTCTATATCTCTATATTTTATTTTATATATTATTTTGGTCCATTAGATTTACTCCGAAGACATATTCAGCTGAATATTTTGACTGGAGTTGTTATCTTAGCAATTTTTATTTGACTAAAGATGGGAACATGTTATTTCAAAAAGTTGTAAGATTTCTTTTTGTGTATTTATGTATGTTCTTGTATTTATTCTCTATGTGTGTTAGTTTTATAGAAAGAAATAACAATGATTGTCAATTGTTTTCTTGTATCCTGGTTTTTAGTTGGGATATTCTGATCTTAATTTGAACATAATATTTATATTCAAATAAATGAAGTCAAAATGTATTAAAAAAAAACAATCATGTCTAGTGTGTTTGTATGCTGTTTGACCCTAAACTGCATATAATTGGCAGGTAACAAAAAGCATATAAATGTAGAGATAAGATATTGATAAGATGTAGTAATACAATTTTGAGTGCTTTTATCTCAATTGATAATGCTCAATGAGAAATTACTATCTTTTGTTTAGAACACGATTTCATATTTAAATTTGAAGTACCATTTACAAATCCTAAAAGCTAGCTTTACTAAATAGATTGGAAATGAACACTTAGGGACAATAGGGTGAAGAATCATTGGAGGACAGAATGGACTAAAAAGTCTTTATTGTTCTAAAGTATAATGTTATTTTGTGTATTCTCTTTGAGATGTATTATGCTTGAATCATTTTTCTCAGCTGTTAAAAATATAAGCATACATTTGATTAAGAGAAAATATTTCTTAAATAATTCAGCAATAACAAAAATGTATATTGTTGTGATAGTACTTTAGTATGATTGTAGTTACATAATGAAACAAAACTATTTAAATATGAATCATGATTGTATTTAATTCAATTATAGTCTTGTGAATGCAGGAATATAGACTCAAACAAAAAAGTAAAATTTTCATGCCATAACTAAAAATGCAATAAAAAATTTTTTTTTGTATTTCAAACTATTTTTTTTAACTGTTGTCCATGTAAGGAAAAAAACAACAAAAATACGCTGCCAGTTTGAGTTGTCAATATAGCTCTCTATTTTAATGCTGCCAATGAAGTGAATGCTTATGAAGGTATGATATTGTATAAAGCTTTTGTCAGAAAATTATTTATATTTAATTATATATTAAACTGTGGTGCTATTTATTTTTTATGTTTCTAACTGCCAGTATTATCTTACAGTATTATTGTAACCTATACTTAAGACATTTTCAAAGAATTTAAATAACTGCTAAAAATGTAAGAAATCCTTTTGGTTTTTTTTTGCTTTAGTTCACCATTGAACCAATCTCTTAAAAGAACAGAGATTAGAACTTTGTTTCTATTGTCATGTAAACTTTGCCATCATGTTTTGATTCATTTTATCAGCAAACATTTGCATTACATTTAAATTGAGTTTTGATGTATGTCAATAACCTTCATAGTAGAAGGTAGCAATCTGATTATAATAGCAGTCTAAATGTAGTAGTTGTTATTAATTTATTGTCTCTTATAATTTCTATTACAACATATCATTGGGTTCCAGTAGTGTATATCAATTAGTCTGTGGTTAAACATGAACTGATCCAGATGTTGAAATAAGGAATGTCATGTACTTTGCATGTTACAGTAGAACACAATAGTACTAAGGCATACTGAGTGACACTATTAAAATGAAACATTTGTTAAACATCTTGACCTTGGCTTTTTATTTCAACTGATGGCTTGTTTGGTATTTTATTTAAATCCTTCAATTCAATACAACACAAGACATTGTTATAGACATTGATTTTAATTAGTCAGTCATTAGGTTGTTAAAAATGGTTAGCACTGGCATGTATATTTTGGAAATATACCAAACTAATATATATTTTTTTTATTGAGCATTTCTAACTCAAGGCAAACAATGATGTATCTCCAACTGAAAAAAAAAAACAAAAAAACAATCATATCATAAAAACTTAACATTATTTTATAGATTATAAATTGGTACACATAATTTAGCAATTATAAACAAACAAATATAATATTTATAGATTTTTAACTATCAGTCTTCCTGTTTTTTTTTAGTCCTTTGTTTAAAACATGACTGTCATACAACCCACATTTATATTTTAGGATCTAAACATTTTTATTTCCACTATGAAGTTATGAAGTGAGTTTGATAAATGTTTCATTCTTTTAAGACAGAACAGAAAAAGTTGTAAGTAGAAACTCAATATATGGCTGGCATTTCAGAAAAAACACAAGATTATACTTTTAAAGAAAAAGAGAGCCACCCGCCCTCAAAAACAAATCAATGAGACTGATAAATAAATATTGTAGGAAAGTCTGCTTCTCCTGAATCAGTTGACTTTTACATCACTAGATAGAACAGGGAGGGGGGGGGAGGACAAGTTTTTAGTAGTTGATAGTATCAAATCATTTCTGAAAGAGTACAGCTTAACATATCAATAGTGTAGCACCTACCAGATCTATTTCTCCAATAAATTGATTTCCTTCTCTACCTGGACAGTGACCAATAGTCAATGGATGTGGTGAACTAAGAATAGTTCCTAAAACATATAAACAATACAAATAAGTATAGTTCCTAAAACATACAAACAATAAGAATAGTTCCTAGAACAAACAAACAATTTTCATTTCAGGATAGCATTTACAAAAAAAATTCATTTCAGAACACAATTATTCTATTGTATCAAACAACCTTCATTTCAGAATAGCCTTACTTAAAAACAAATAATTTTATTGTGGGGTATCATTACATGCAAACAATTATGATTCCAGGATATCATTACATACAATTAACATCTTAATAATCAAGTCTTCTTCACAACTAACCTGATAAAGGTTTTTTCATAACAAATCCATTGACGATTCCAGTTAGATGTTGGCCATCATATTTTAACCACACATCATTCATGCCGTCATGCTAGATTGAGAGAGAAACATTCTAAAAGAGTAAAACTATTGATCAGCATGTAGGAACAACAAAAGATGCTTGTAATTTTAAAAAAATGTTTGTAAAATGTTTTACATGTTTCAGATGTCCCTTCAAAATTAAATCTACATTCAAGCCTCAACCTCCCACAGGACAATGGGAGATAGCAGCAGACAGGGTATGAACCCAGGACCCTTCAGACCTCAATGACTGTCCAGCATTCATATCGCACAACCAGGCAGCCATTTTATATGAAATTTATAAGAAGCTTGCATTTAAGCTGAAGATCCTACACTTAAAAATCCTCCTTTAGCTCTAGAATTTAAATTTTGAAGTTACTAGGAATAAATATCTGACATCTACTGTACTTGTTGCTTGCAACTTCATTATCTGAATGAACTTTAACATGCACAATACAACATAAGATCAAGAAGGAAAACTTTAAGCTTTTTAATAAAATCTATCCATAGAGTAGTTTATTTATATATCTAGTGCTTTTTGAAAAGCTAGCAACAACTAGGTATCATCAAATAAATTATAACTTTGTGAGATGAGTTTATGATTAGTATAAGAAGCGAATATAAAAGCTAATAAATTTATTAAAAACTTCTACAAAGATATCCCAAAGCCTAAACAAACTTTCAGTATAATGCATTAAAAACTATAAACAAAGCCTGTCAAGTTTGACTTTGAAGGCAATAGTTACAACTTATACAATAAATACTGCCTCAAATAAACAATGCCACAAATCCTTCCAAAAACAAAGGACTATTATTTTTTTTAATTGAAAATAATAGTAATAAAAACTAAATTTGTGTAACTCACAATTGGCAATGTAACATTTACACCATTGGTGTATTTAGATGTCTTAACTGTCAACATGATGTCATTATCTGATGTTAACAACTGAATGGATGAAGCACAATTAGACAGTACATCCATGACTTCCAATGTCTTTGCAGCTCTTCTAGTTCTAATGTTACCTAGAAAATTATTACAAATATAAGTAGGTTACATAGACTAAGAAATATTACCAAACAGATTACTAGCAATAAAGATTTAAAAAAAAATGTGAATATAAATACACAAATGACTTCTTCTGTTTTACTATTTGTAAGAAAAGATTTCTATTATAATCCTTTTTTTTATGTTACCAGTGAACAATTCTTCAGAATAACCAATTATCTAATCAAAAATGTGGTTTTTCTTTTTGCTAAGACTTAATTAAATTTAAATGGGAAACTATCTGTCAACATGTCATGCCACAAATAGCTGGAGGGAAATGCCATAACACTTGCTTTTTTTTCTTCATGATCCATCAATTTTCACAATATTTGCATTTTTAATATCAATACTATATCCCCCTCCCCCCAAAAATAAAATAAAAGGAAATGTGTGTATGTTCTTTTTATTGCATCTTAATTTTCACAATAGTTTTCCTATTATGCGATTGATTTGTACATGTTACAATAAGCAAAGCACATTTTTGGGGATCGCCCATGAAATATTAATGGCCAGTAATTAGTATTTATCCTGTTATTTTTAGATATTCTATATTTTTGGATGAATTAAAACAAAGAAAGATTCTGTTGATTAGTTTAAAAATTTTGGAGTTATACTCTAATAGTAGTTGAGAGTTACACTCTAATTAATAGTAGTTGAGAGTTACACTCTAATAGTAGTTGAGATGTTTGAGAAATAAAAAAAAAAAAGAACCTATTTGGTGTCAGTGGTCTGTCTACACAATCATTCAATTAAAACTAGTCAGTAATTTTTTTCAATTTAGCTTCCTAATGAATTGTCAGCAAATTAAAGATATTCTTAACCAATGTTTAATTAGTAGTGAATTATTTACCTTGAAAGCGTGTTGGGTCTAAGTTTTGTTGAGCCAATAAAGTCAGTATATCAGAGCTCAATGGTCCACTACCATGTTGAACACTGCCATTAGGCAGAGTAATCTCCCATTGTTGCTTCAGATTGGAACCTTGACTGAGGAAAGAATTCTGTGTGTCACCTAGTGATTGGTGTCCACTTGTTTGCACCAGCTGGTCAGGTAACTTTGTAAAGATATTTTAGTTACAATTCTATTATCATAATACTAGAGAACATATAAATTACATATAGCAGGTTATTAAAAAAATATTTCAATTTAAAATGAAGGAGCATAGCTGCACAGATTATTAAGAAATTTAAACTCAGAGCTGCCTGCAGTGAGGATGATTTTATTGCTATTAATGATTTTCTTTCATAATGATCCTCTTTTATTTCAGATATCTTTAAAAAGGACCTCAGTTTAGAGAATGTGTTAACATATTATTGTCATTATCAAGTAATAATTGAACTCACCATACTATTGGACTCAGTGTAGTGTTTCATGATAATATCAAGTATATGTTGTGGAATGGAACCTGTGCCAGATTGGACATCACCATTAGGGAGTTCCACTTTCCAGCCATTTATTGATGACATCTACATAATAAATGAATATTTGGTAAGATTAGAATTTAGAATGAACAAATAGCTCTTACAGTTTCCAAGGCATGAGATAAGGTCTATAAAGTGTAGAGAATAAAATCTGTGATTCCAGATGGTTTTGAATCTTTCCTACAGTAAACATTCCAAAGCAAAAAGAGTTCAGCAACATTTTCATTCATATGTTTTTCAGAAGCGATCTGCCCTGCTTATGCAAAGTTATAAAAAATATATCTATATATATATATAATAATTTGAATTTCATACAGAAAAACAAAATTAGATTTATGAGTTTTTATACTGTTGAAAAAAAAAGTTTTTAAAGTACCTGCGGAAGCATTATCTCCCCTTTAATAAATTGAGCAATGCCTTGTGGCACAGATCCTTGACCTTGAATTAGTTTGACTCCATCTGGTCTAGAAAGATGCCATATTGGAGAGTGTCCATCTCTACTGGTAGACTGGAATAGAGTAACTAGTGGATTTCCAGCATAAAGTTGTACCTTGTCAGCAGGAATTGTTTCCCCTAGTCAATACAAAGTTTTTTTTTGTTTTTTAAAGACTTAATTGACAGTAAGCTACTTATTTAAAATAAGAATAAATTAGAGTTTAACTACAGAGTAGAGACTATAGATTAACTATAGAGAATAAAGAATGAACTATATGTATATTATTAGAAAATAAACTAAATATTAATGATAAATAATAAGCTCTACATTCACTTTGACACCAATGTCTTTGATACAATGGAAAATAGGAACTACTAGAACGAGAATAGGTTACTTTATAACAATAAAAAAAAATACTTTGTTTTGAAATGAGGTTCAAAGTTATCATTGAGTGTGTTAATGTTAGAGACTGTAGTCTAAATAGAAGCTGATCAAGTAGAAAGTAAACCTAAATAGAAGCTGATCAAGTAGAAAGTAAACCTAAATAGAAGCTGATCAAGTAGAAAGTAAAACTAAATAGAAGCTGATCAAGTAGAAAGAAAACCTCTATTAACAGGAGAGTAATGAGATGTTTACACAGAGAGATGTTCAGTGAGTTTTGTTTTAATTTTGAATTCAAAGTTAGTGTTAAGAAACATTTTTCTTTTCTTCATTTTTTTTTTTTTTTAAATTGATCAATTAAAAACTTTTTGTTGGTTAGAAAAGCCCTTAAAAAAAGGGATGTTTTATACATTATAATGTTATGTTAATCTAATGAGACCTTTTCCTGAGTCCAGCACATCTCCACTGGCAGAGAGAATTGACCATACAGCGGATGTTTGCTTAGGAGACAGCAAAGAGGATAATTTAAAAGTATCAATCAAATTGCTTGGAAAACTGCCAGTTCCATGTTGAAGCTCAGATCCATCTGGTTTAGAAATGTTCCACCTGAATGAAGCAAGGCAGACTATTAAGTAGTTCATTAGATAGGGCAGTCAAATAAAAAGTCAAAACACAATGGGAGCAAAGAGTGCAAATAATAGGTTATTGACACAATAATAGCTCTGCCCCTGCATTAGTAGTTTTGGTGGTAATAGTAAATATTATGCTGTTCAGCGCTGATAAGATTCTTATTGTGGTCCACCTTTAGCGTTATATGATATATCCACACCTCAAAGCTGTACTATTGCAAATTATTATTAATAAAATAAAAAATATTTAGTTTTTAATTTTTTTTTTATGACTGATGCCTATTACCACATGAGAGATAGAAACTGTTGATTTCCGCTTCAGTGACAAGAGAAACAAGCCAGCAAGGTGCTCGGTGGGGTAGTCAAATGGTTGTTCCTGTGATTGGAAGATATACCTGGTGAAAAAATTGACCATGACCCTGTGGTAGTGGCAATGGAAAATCGTCAACAATAAGTCTTGTAGGCAAAATCTGGCAACCAAGAGATTGCTAACTATGTTTGTGCGTCCTCATTTCATCTATAAATAAATAGCCATCTTTTATTGATAAATCCAGCTTGAGTTGCCTCCCTTTTGGTTAATACATTGTTGCTCTATGTTTTTAGATTAGTTTTGTGTCCTTATTAAGACCATGCAGTAATTGGACAAACAAAAAGATTGTCACATACACAACAGATTGTCACATACACAACAGATTGTCACATACACAGACACAACAGGCTGTTACATACACTACAGAATGTCACATGCACAGACACAACAGATTGTCACATGTACAGACACAACAGATTATCACAGACAACAGATTGTCACATACACAACAGATTGTCACATGCACAGACACAACAGATTGTCACAGACACAAAAGATTTGTAACATACACAACAGATTGTCACATAGATAACATATTGGTATTTGCTTTTCTCTGCTGGGGGGAAAACTTTTTTCCTTTATCTTTATCTGTTGTTCCTAGCTATTCTTTCTTATGCAAAACTTCTTAACTTATTCAAAATAAAGATTACTTTATTTCAATTAGCAAAACTAATAATAACTCACTGTAGAATTACACCCCCTTGATCATTGAATCGTATTAGTCTACCATCAATGAACCCTTCATATCGACTGATGACTTCAGGGGGAATTACTCCCTCGCCTTGTTGTAGAACAAAGCCATCAGGATTAAGAAAAGCCCATCTGTGTAGAACTGGTGGCATCAGTACAAATCCAAACTTCTCCTGGCAATAGAAACAGTTAAAACATTGAAGGTTTTTCCAAAAAGTGTTTTCATCCTTTGCTATACAAGAATATTTCTTTTATCATTAAAAACCTTTTTTTGAAATCTGAAAAAGCAAAAGCATTTCAAAATATATAGATAAAATAAATAAATAAATACATTTTTCAAAGGCATTTTGCTAGTGATGTAAATTCTTATTCAAAATAATAGTGAAATCATGAATATATTAAATAGTATTTTATTCACTATCACAGTTTAATCTGAAAGCTCTTCTTTACAGTTTCAGCCTTAGGTTTTTTTCTCACGAGAAAAACAGCCTAGCGTGTCAACACTCTAAATATTTCCAGCTGTTGTTCTAAACTTACTTGAATAGCCGCTGGTACACTGCCCAAACCAGTTTCTTCAATCATACCTGTGCTGCCATCTACATTAACTGACACAACAGTCCATCTGGAAAGTATTGAATTTTTCAACCCTTTATGAGCTTCTTGAATCAAAAGTTTTCCTTTTCCATTAGAGATGTATAAAACCCCATTCTCCATGACAGAAGAGTTCATGTTTCCTAGTTTTCCCAGCTGAACAATATTGCCAGATAATTGCATGTTACTCCATGTGTCATTTGTTGTAAATACATAACTTGGATCTCGTACTATTGACCCATTTTTGATGAATGTCATCTTTTCCAAGGCTTTGCTTTCTGAGCCTACAAAAGAAAATGACATTTTGATAACAATTAATTTAGTTTTACTTTTAAAAAATACTTACCAACAAAATGTATGAAAAATCTCTAAAGTAAAACATACCAGAAATGTGAATCTTGTCTGAAATATTCCTCAAAAGTTCACTGTTCAAAATCTCTGTAGAATTGTGTGTGTTGTTTTCTTTATTTAACCAGCCTTGGAATCCCCAATTATTGGATGTAAAAGTCTAAAGAAAAAAATATCTTTTCATCTAAAAAATATTTTTAATTATTGTAGTATATGAAATATTCTTTAACAAGCTGAAGGCAAGATATTTATTTCAAAGATCATAAAATCAGGAGTAATATTATGTTCAAAACCAGTCAACATCATCCTCAGTTCTCATAAAAGAGTTGCAAACCTTCTTTCTACTAATAGTATAATTTTAGAAAAGAAAAAAAAATTAGTTAAAAAGAGTATAAAATAATTTAGTATATATGTATACATATAGCCTGATATGAACAAAATTATATGTCATCTAACATTTTAATCATTTTTTTTTAAATTTCTTAGCTTTGATTATAAAATATCTAGAATTAATTGTTCACTCTTTGAAGAAACAGTTTTGCATCCAAGCATTACAAACAGTTTATTACATAATATCATGTACTAGATTTCATTATTTCTCCTCTAGACCTATAGAACCTACTGCCCTGCCTGACTCATTTATTGTTATTGTCCCCATCAATACCATCTAATAACTTGATGGTCTAATTTGTTGTTCTATTGAAGGATTAACTCTAAAACTCATCCAAACAGTTTCTTGTCAGTGTGTCGGATGGCTGTCTCAACTAGTCCATCATACAAAAGAACTTGTTTCAGCTATGTCTAAATACTGATTTATGCATAAATTATTTACTCATTGTAAGTGATTATTACAGATCAAATGACTGGAAAAATGTTTAAAATGCTTATATATTATGTGCAACAATGCTTTTTAAGGAACCTGTATGTTGCAAGACTTTGACTTATATGCCCCCGCCTCATTTGGCCCATTAGGCATCAAGCTATCTCTATAGAAATCAGTCTCCAGCCGAAGCAGGACATTTTGGCGCAGGCCTTTTGGTGCGGCCGTTTTGGTGCAGCCGTTTTGGTGCAGCCGTTTTGGCGCACGGTAGGTTTTGGCACGAAAAGTTTTGGTCACATTATTTTCGTTAATAGTATTATTATTTTAAAAAGAATGATAATATCTATGTTTCGTATGAGTGTTTTTGTTAAGATGTATTTATCATTTACAGAACAATAGATACTTTTGTCCGTTATTTTTGGTATTTAAGTTTGTTATTTAATTACTCTTTGATCACTAACATTACACAAGACCAGGCAGCAATCCATACTTCACAGTTAGCGTGCATGAAATAATCAAAGTTATTAAAACTTTTTTTCGTGTGTGTCGGGGGGCCGGGGATATTGCAGTAGTACATATAGGACAAGCAGTACATATAGGACAGGCAGTACATATAGGACAAGCAGTACATATAGGACAGGCAGTACATATAGGACAAGCAGTACATATAGGACAGGCAGTACATATAGGACAAGCACTATAAAACCTCTTTCTGCATCTGCCATACTAGCGTAGATCTGTGAGAATATAGAAAGGGAGATTCTGAATGTTCCATTCACGAAAAGCTTTTTTTTTTGACTGCTCCAACTGCCATGAATGAAATGACGAAAGTTTTGCCAGTCTGTCAGCGTGCTGGACAAATGATTAGTGAATGTTATAAAGACGTAGTGGTGAAGAGATTGGAGGAGAGGGGTAGACCTTGGACCGCTCTCGAAATAAAAGATTAAGGATTATAAATTTGCACCTAGGGATGTCAAGAGGAGTGCTAGAAACAGATTATCGTCTTACCTTTGAGAGAGGGAAGGGTGGAGGAAAGTGAAATTTGCCCAGAAGAGAGGGGTGGGATAGGTGTCACAGTCCAAAGGAGATGATCGCCAGACGCATGACGCCAACGACCAGTGCTCGGTGCTGGTCTTGTCTTCACTTGTTTGACTTGACCTGCGTCAAGGGGAGATGTGTCACCCAAATTATCCCTACCCCATTTCTCAAAATACCGGTACGGTATATCTTTTAAAAGTATCTTAGCTTGTTCGGATATAAAAAATGATGTCAATTCTTTTTTTTTAAATGTCTATTGGACAGAAATAGAAGAATGCCATCCAGTGCGCTTAGCTGAAATCATATATAATTAAAGGGGAGGTGGAGCATGTCATTACTATTCAGGAATTCGACTTATCATATATTCGTGAAATAAGCAAAACCTTTATAAAAAACAATAACAACAACACAACAACAAAAACAATTCGCTGGATGGTGTTAGAATTTATACTATAATACCATACTATACTAGTATGAAATAAACATTGTTATAAAAGCTACGCTGTTACTAAATTATCTTCAAATTATACCTCACTCCAAGACGTCCTCTGCGCCAAAACGGCTGCACCAAAACGTCACGTCTCCAGCAAGTTTACACTCTCTTCCCAACTCATGCCCTCGGCACATGTCAGCACATGTCTCTGTCTCCATTTTTTTTTCAGCCTCCATGTCATTGCTCCCCTTGGAAAGTATGAATCTTTCTGAGAACATGTCCACAAATGTTATGCAAGACTAAGTCACAACCTTGCTGAGTAGGCGAGTGCCCATTCAGCATCAAATTTCTTTGTTTGTGACGTGATTTCTGTTTTTCTTAAACTCCATCATTGCTGATGAGCCACATTCTCTTGATCTTTGCAATACATTCATCTCTCACATTTCTTGCTGTTGGTAGGATGATTAGATTAAAGAGGTGACCTTTTGTCTCAACACTAAAAGGTAGTCTTGTCCGAATAAGCCATTACCTTTGGAAAATAGCCCCCACCTTTCCTATACTGCATCAAGGATGCTATATATTTTTACAATTGTTGTTCCAATACATTTAAAAACAAAAAAAATAAATTTGATTAAATTTTCAACACATGTACCGGAAGCTCAAAATTGGAACCAGTGAAATCTACCCATGTGGAGTATCACCAGAGAATACCGACCACGTCCTCCAAAACTGCTCTCTTTACCAAGAGGCCAGTATAAGACATTGGTCCCAAATCACCCCAATAGAAAGAAAACTATATGGAGAGCTCCCTGATTTGAAAACCACTGCGCAGTTCATCTCATGTATTGGTCTAGTCATCTGAACACTCCAACATAACAATGAGAACGAAGAAGAAGAAGATTAAATTTTGTTTTGCAAATAAAGCAAGTTCAAATATTCTAGAAAACTAAAACAATAACAAATAAATTAAATATTAAAAGGTCTCAAGAAAAAACACATATATCAAGAATAAGAAGCAAGTAAATAAGAAGCCCACATACTTGTCCAGGTTGTACATTCCTAATGACTCTATATTTTAGCCTAATAAGAAGTTTATCTCCAAACTCTTTATTAGCTGTATTTGGCAATGATATGAGGCTGTTATTAGTAAATACAGCTGAACCAACAGTGGACAAGCCAACTCCTTTGACTTCAATATGTTGATGATTCTTTGAACTGTCATCAAAAGTACCATTAAATGTTAACTTGACAGCTGGTAAACATCCTGAAAATGGATGTTAAATAAATTTTATTTTACAATCTGTAAGTCTGCTGATCAGTAGGTCTGTAAGTAAAAACAGTAAAAGAGGCAGATTTTTAAGAAGTCATTTGGACAGAGAAAGTAAAGAAGCTAACAAACACATCTATCTCCCTATCAATTGACATCCGGCAGACAATGGTTTATGTTTGTGCTGGATGTGGCCAAGTATTTAGGTTGCAGCTAGAGCATTCCTCATTAATCTAAAGACTCAAAGACAAGCCTTATTATTATCATTAAAAGTATTAAGCAACTAAGGAAAGTCAGAAACATATTATCCTAACAAGCTTAAGACAAATATCTACAATAAATGGATTACAAAGTTAACTTATCAACAACTTTGGACATTCAAAATTGGGCAGCAATTTCTTGATAGATCTAATACCCAATATAAGTTTTCTTTGTATTAATCTGACTACCATCCCATTCTTGCAAGCCTAAATTATTTTGAAGTCTCATCCTACTAAACAATTCAGTGGAGCATGTTGATGGTAATTTCTTTAAATTAACTCATTGCAATAAAACTATACTCAAGGTCATGTCTCTAGTATCAAACTGAAAACAACATTTACCAATTTGTGGTACAACCAGACTGACATCATAAGTGCAGGCACAATGTTTATGGCTGTACATCTGGCCAGGTTTACAATTCCTTCTGATATTTCCTTGGCCTGGTAGGATCTCTAAATAGCTATAGTAACTTTGATGGTCAGGACGAAACTGGCAAGCACCTGGCAAGGAAATTCACTATATAAATGGTACATTTCAAATATGTATTTGAAAACTTAATGTTTAGAGATCAAATTAAAATATTATTATAACTGATAACGTTTATATATACTTCATAGAAATATTCAACATAGACAAAAAAGTCAGTCCAATTTTAATTACCTTGGTTGTATATAGTTACATCTAAAGGACAAGGATCCTGACAAGAGGGATCAGGGATACATCCAGGCCCATCCCTGTACCTGTAACCAGCTTCACAGCATAAAGGACTGGACCGTCCAGTCACGCAGCTCAAATAACTTCTACAATTTGCAGTATCAGATGTTGTAGGGTACCTTTTCAGGTTAGGTGAATTCTTGCACTTATCTAGATAACAATGGGAGGGGAGAATATTTCTTGTTAGAAAATAATTTTATCAGCAAGTGAGATAATTATTTACACAGTAAATTTTGTTCCATAACAAAAGTTTTTTGTAGACCTATTTCTATATCTATTAGTTTATTTCAAATTTTATTTAATAAAACATATTTCAATCTTTCGTTCGACATGTTGTGGTATGATAGCATACTTTAAGTATATCTAAACTGACCAGCTGGGCAATGCACATATCTGGCATCAAGACAGGAGACAGCCTCATGACTCCAAAACATTCCAAATGGGCATGACTTGATGCTTGGTGTGTATGAAGCACCATTTGGCAAACACAAAACATATTTTTCACAGTCATCTGGTAAAGGGTTGAAGCCGACTCCACCCTCAACCAAACACTGTTGACACAATGCTAAAAAAGGCAAAAAAGAAATATTTAAAATGAATATGTTAGATATAGCCCTTAAAAGACTCTTTATCTTTGCATTTTTCTAGAAATAATTAAGTCTTTAAGGAAAAAAATTAATATAAATCTCAGTCATCAATAATAATTAACAAACCTGGAATTGTAGGTTGAGTAGTAACTCTTGTTGTTGTAGTGGACAAACTTGTAGACAGAGTTGTGTTTTCTTGAATTACTGCAAACAAATAATAAAATTCAGTAAAATAAAGATGGGAAAGAAAAAAGCAAAGAACAACATTTTAAAAGGACTAAGTTATTAGAGCTAAGAACAACATTTTAAAAGGACTAAGTTATTAGAGCTATGAACAACATTTTAAAAGGACTAAGTTAAAACTAAGGGAAGAAGTAACTTTTAGAGCTAATAACCAAGTTTCATTTTATCTTCCTTAAACATTGTATAGAATTGTTGTTTTTTTCTTTTATTTGTTGTGACATTTGAAACAGCAACTGACCTATACAAATGTTGTCTCTCAACACTTTCACCATGCCAATGAGATATTTATAATCTGGAGCATCAAACATTGACTGTGCTGATGTGGCCATGTCTAACATTTCCTCTTGAACAACTTGATTGCCAACACCCACAACAAATATCACAATGCCCTTTAATAGAGGTGAAAAAAAAATTTTATCAAACATAAAATATGAATTAAGGATGTCAATGTAAATTAATGAGATAGATCAGCACATGGTAAACCACATTGACATTAATTAAGATTTATCATCATCAATAAAATCATCTACTATGTAGGTAATGTCTTGACATTAAATCCAATGTTAATCGTAATCTATAAATACACACACTAATCATCCCTTACTGCTCATGTAACTTCCCCCTATTGACTTTCTTGTGAAGAAATTAAGAGTACAAAACTTCTACAGTATATAGTAAGACAGCTTTGGTTAGCCATGTAAATATGTGACTAATTAAATAATATTGTAAAGGAGAACAATTAATTATTTATATATTTTAAATTTTAATTTATACAATTTTAAATGACAGGGAATTCTGTTTTCAAAAATTGTTTCCATTTCCTACAAATGTAAAAAAAAAAATCCCATCAAAATAATTCTTTTTCTCTTTTAAATAATACTATATTTCAACATAAGTATAATGCCATTTCTATATATAAACATGAATATTACTGTAAAAACTTTGTTTACCTAGTGGTAAGTTTGATGAAAACAAGTGATGAGCTGTTGTTTATGAAAGTTAAGATAGTTGTCTATCTCAATTGGTAGAATGACTATGGGCTATAGCATTGACCTCTCAATGAGATGAGGTATATATATAGCTCATTCATCGTGGTTTGATGATGACCACTTTTGTCATCCAGGGGGATGAGGGCTTTGCACTGGGATTTTGTGCCTCCTCATGTGGCTGGTGAGACCTATGTGAGCCTGGAATGTTTGGCTGCAAACTGGGCAGGTTATTCCAGCTGAGCTAGTGTCATTGGTCTTGCTTTGCTTCTCTGGGGCTTTTCTTCTTTTCTTTTGCCAGCACTGTTCTCTTTTCCTCAGCAACCTGTGCACCAGTTTTCACAGCACGATGCCATGATGCGGTAAGATGTGGATGTAGAGCACTACTGTAGAGAGACATTACTGTCTACATACAAATCAGGTTAAGATGACATTTGATTTGGTGTTAGAGGAACCCGCTTTCTTTTGTTTGGCACACTTATCTTCCAGAGCTGAAGCTAATGCTAACTTTGTCAGCATTTCTCTCCACATAGTGTAGTCTAGGGCTATGTCTTCTCAGTAGTCAATATCAATGTCCACTGCATTGATTATATCCAGTTTTTCTTATTCAACTTCCATCCGGCAAATATGACCAAGCCAGTGTAGGCATCATACAGTTATACAAACAGTTATAAAAACAATAATTTTCAAATGTTAAGTAAATAATTTTCTTTAATTAAAAAGCTAAAAAATTAGACACTATACCTTTTGTTTAGCAAGATGAGCCTGACGTTTTGTTTCTGAAGGATTTGAGCTCTTTCCATCAGTGATTACAATCAAAATATGAGGGACATCAGGACGTCCTTGTGAAGCTAGCATACTATTTACAGTCTCTATACCCAATGCTGTGTTAGTTTTAGCAATAGGTGGTTGAACCAGTGCTGATGCTGATGCTTTTAATTCAGCTTTATCTAGGTGAAAAACAACTGTCAATGTTAATTTTAACAAAAAAAGTAAAATTAGAAATATTCCTTCAACTTATGTTTTCTAAAGTCTTTTTATAAACACATTTAAAAAAAGCAGACAAATTGATATGGTATAGTACACATGAAACATACATTAAAATCACATTGAATTCAGTCTCAGGGAAATGCTTCAAAGGGAAATTACAAACTACAAATAAACTTCAATCAAATGATATTAAGAAGTGGACAAAACCAACAATGCATTACAATTTCTAAGAGAAAAGAGAAGCTCACACCGTTTTAATTCCTGATAATATCGCACTGAACAATAATAGTTATTTTTTACAATTTCATTTTAAATCTTTTTTTTTTCTTGTCTCTTCTTTTCATAGTCTAGTAGATTCTGATAAAGAATGTTTTGTTGATGGCCAATGTCCTTTCCATTTTCATTTAAAATTACATTGCAAAAAGAGAGGTCACTTATTAACTTACTCAATTCAATATTCTTATTAACTAGCATTTCAGCTAAGCAACAATCTTTTGTGATTCTTTAAAAACCATGAAATCATTTTTATTTAAACATTATAATTACATTAAAATTACAATTTTTATATATCTTTAAAAGAATAAACATTTCTCATCATGTGTATGAAAGATGGATTGCTTGATGAAAGTAGATATTTAATTATCCATATGAAAGATGTTTAAATATACTTTTATGCAATAAAGTCTGCAAACAGATTTGAAAGTAAAAAATAAATGTATGCAAATCCAAAGAGTACTACCTCATAAATTTATTTTTTTAGAACTGAATTACTTACTTTTGAATGGTGATAAGGGTACAATATCACCAATGTCAGTTCCAAACACAACTAAACCAACATGTACTGACTCCATACCAATGTCTATACTGTTGATTAGATAAGAAATAAATTGTTTCCCTTTTATCCAGTCTGCTGGGGAAACACTGTAGGAGCCATCAATTAGAAAAACAATGTCTGCAGGTTTGGAGCATGGAAATGCTGGAAATAAAAAAAGTTATTTTTATTGGCTGTAAAAATCAACATTATTTTTTTAGAATAATAATAATAATATTGTTACGTATTTCTGAATCTTCTGGCTAGATGTATTAGTTGGCACACAAATAAAAACACAGCAAAGAACTTGACGACTAAACTTTCAGTTTCATATAACTTTAATGACTATTAACTCTAACAATTTACTGTAACATGTAGCGTAGAAGACTGTACAATATCTGTCAGTTTACAGTTAGCTATACTTCGTTGCAATTCATCTCTTCACTTCGTTGCAATTCATCTCTTCTCAACTTGCATCGAGCCGTATTCCACAGAACAGACCAACGACACACTTCCCAGTGTCGCTCCAGGTCTCCCAAAGCAGAACCAAGACGTACTCAAGTCTATCGAATCAGAGCCGTACACGTCTTACATCGACTGTATCGACTGTAACGGCTCAAGTCCACTGTAGTTCGCTGTATAGACTTTTAACGACAGTAGTCCACTCCAGTTAACTCTACCCTAGTTAACTTGCATCGAGTCGTACATATCTCTCTTCTACTGTCTCGCACAGTAGACAACAGTACCGACGACTCACTCACGACTCAATACGACTGACTTTCACATTAACTCTCTGGCTTATATAGAGTCCCTAATCGCTTGTCCAAAGTTGCACAAACACGGCTAATATCCTCTGGAATAACACGTGAGGAAACGTCACATCCTGTCTTTGCTTATACACGTAGATTCCAGAAAACATCGGCTGCAGTGTCATCTTGCCGGGGTCACAAGTTGTGACCTCTATCTGTCACTGGACATTGCTAGTACCTTTTGGAATAACATGTAAGGACACGTCACATCCTGTCTCTGTTTATACATGTACATTCCAGGGAACACCTGCTGCTGTGTTATCTCGTCGGGGTCACACGTTAACCTCTTCCTGTCACTGGTCATTTGTAACACTATAAAATAATATTTAGAATAATGCATACAACTTAAAATGTTCATTAAAATTTGATAAAGCATGAAACTGAAAAAACAAAAACAAAACAGTATTGTAAATTGCATAAGTAAAAAGTCTTTTTCAATACATGTTTATCAATTATTTCTTATATTAATAACAATTTAGCTTTTATTGGTCTTTTTTTTTTCTTAGTTGTTGACTTGAGATATAAGTTCATTCTTATAAAGTTATCAAAAGCTGAAAAGTAGTTGACATTTTGTAAGCATTACTTAGATTCTAGGAAAACAGACAAACTTACGTGAGACATAAGGACTAGTGGTGGGTTCCATTGTAGTTGTTGTTGTAGGACTGGTTTCAATAGTAGATGTGGTCGTAGGTATGACTGCAATACAAGTATAGCATACTTTAAAGATAATGATTGTTTAAAATAGGATGTCCAAATTATCTCTACTTTAGAACCAGCGCATGAAGACAATTTAAGATATGGTGACTAAGTTCTTTTAGCAACAATTCACAACAACAAAACTTAGAACTGTAAAGGGTATGTGAAATAAAAAAAATAAGTTCTGTATCAATGAGAAGTCACAGAATAGGAATAAGTGTCAACTAGAAAAAAAAAGTAAAAGAAAAGAATGGAAGTAAGTCTGTAGCCTTAAACTACCTCATAGTCATAGAAAATTAAAACGTGTTAGAGTATTAGAAGTTCAAAGCACAAACTTATATGTTTCTGGCACTTTAAAAAAAAAATCTAAAACCATCTATATTTTTAGAATGTCAACATGAACATTTGCAGCCTGACACTTTGGTGCTTTTTCTATTAAAATAACTGCTGTCCTGAGCAAAAAGAAAAGTTAAACTCTGTAGACAATCTTGCAATTACCATGAGAGAATATTTAAATTCACATAAAATAATATCTTTAATTTAAATTAGAATATATATTTTAGTTTGTGATAATACATATTTTAGTTTGTGATAAGTTCAAAGTGGGTAAGGCCAGTAAGGGACAACATTAATAGATAGAACATAAGATTTGAGCCTACAGTTTAGAAAATGAGCTGACACAAAATTAATCAAATAATTTACTAAGCTCTTTTAATTTACTAACTTTCACAAATAAGATCTTCCAGCTGTTTCACTACGTTATGGAGACCTGAGAAGTTTTGAACTTGAAAAAGACGATTCTCTGAACCTGCTATAGCTTCTAGTTCTTCAAGAAATGTTTCATTGCCAACTCCTAATGCAATCATGTCAATGTTAAACTCATTCCTCGCACGTTGGGCTTGCTGAAAGAATGAAATGTCAATAGATCTAACAACCTAAAAAACTATCAACATAATAAACAGACGTTTCTTGTCATCTAATAATAGTACTAAGAGTTGCCTTCGCTGTGGACATCATCGGAATAGAAGATTATCAAGCCTACATCCTAAACTAAACCTACATGATGACTGAGGATATGCTGCACAATTGTGAGGGCATTAGAAATTATTTAACACAATGTAGGGCATCGCTCTACTGTCTATTTAAGGCAGGAAAAGTCATTGACCGTCTTAGACTACCACTGACGGATCGCAAAGTGTAAGATTTTTTTTCTTCAAAAAATCAGATGTAACTATTGGGGCAACCTTAGAAATTAAAATTATAGACCTCCTTTTTTGCGCAGGAAACAAGACAAATTGAAATCGATATCTCTATAATAAAATGTGAATACGGAGATAAGCAAAAAGAATTCTTAGTCTCTAATGGAAATATCCATGAACATATCCATAGACATAGATCTAGATCTATATGTATGTCTATTGGTCTACCTTTTGGGGAAAAAAAATAAAAACTAATTCTAGGAGAATTTTGTTTTTACCATCAAAAAGAGTAAGAAAAAAATGAATTGTCTGTAAATTATTCTAATCTAGATATCTATATTTGTAAAATATAATTCAACATGACTGGGGTGCGAAAACTGTTTGGGAAGGTGTGTGGAAGAGGCAAAAAAAAAATATATTGAACTTCAGCAGACATGTTTAAAGAGAATTACACAGGGTGCCTGGAGGCGATATGAATGTTTGGAATAGATGGACTTTTTTTTTTTTGAATGGAATATCGACGATGTGATATGTAAGTCAAAGTAGGCGGGGGGGGGGGGGGGGGGGGAGTTAAACAAGATTTTAAAACGCATTTATCAAAATGTTTGTGTGTGTGTTTTTGGAGGTCTACATTTCGCTCTCTGATATTGGAAGTTTACAAACGATGGATCTCTGATGCCACCTTCTAGATAGACTTGCAAAGTCACATGACTGTTAGCATGAATATCGGCATTTGTATAAGATGGAGTTTAGGCTTTGCCCCTTCTTCTGTCAGTGCTAATAGTTACTTAGGTTCAATATCTGACCCACACGTGAAGGTCAGGAGTTGGCTGTTTGTCAGCTAAATTATACCCAAATATGGGAAAGGTTTCGGGAGACAAGTCTGAGGAAAAATCAGGCGAGGCGCCGGTGACTCTTGGGCAGCTTGCAGATCCCAGTGTTAGACTTTGGAGTAGCCTGCGTCGCCGCTGATTAGGCAAGTGCCGTTCCTTTATACACCAACTGAGTTTCAACTATATCTAATGGCCAGGCATGGCATTGACACCATTTTTAAGACGTGAAGTGCTTATAATTACTACATTTTCTGTCAGGAGGAGCTCATTAGCCTTGGAGACTGCTAACCCTAAACTGTATCAGCTGTCTGCCCTTCTTGGATGGAGATGGGGGATCTGTTGTTTGAGTGACAATATTCTGACTAGAACCAATGCCCATGCTCTCATCTCATCCTTCCAGATGAGTCTTTGTCGTTTTACAAGTGAAGGCGGCCAGCAATATGAAGACGACAATCAGACAATACCTTATGTAGTTCTACATCCTTGATAAATGTTACAACTTACACTGATAGTCTGTTGGACATCAGAGGATCTCCCATCAGTGATGATGACACCAATTTGTTTAGCATCAAAAACATACCTGCCTTGATCAGAAGACATTTTAATCAATGTCTCAATGGCTTTGGCAGTGTTTGTGCCTGTGAAGATTGAAGGCGGAAATTTATGTCGTAAGACACTGTCAATGTTTAACACTATAGCGTGAAAGATTTATATTAAAAATCTACTTCTAGACCAAGGGGTCTACTAATGAGTCAATACAACTTAAAAATATTAAAGTTCTGTTCATAATCAAGATTATATAATGAGATATTTTGACTTTTTTTATCTTTCAGATGTACTTCAGATCCTACAAAAAGAAAGTATTTTGAAGCACAATTCAACTAAACAATGTTTTGTTTATTTTATTTTCAAATCTTACCAAGTTCCATATGAGCAGCTTCTTCAAGCATACGTTTTAATTCTGCTTTAGTCTTGAATGGTTGTAAATCTATAACCTATAGACATAGATTAAATTTGTTTATAACCTAACGTATGAGTAGTTCTAATAAATATTTCAAATGGCTTAATTTATATAGCAGGTGACGCTTGGATTTAACACTGGAAATCCTTAGAATGTCCAGCATCGTTGATTTATGAAATCATTGGTCCACTTACTAATCCGATATCCGTGCTATAAACAATGACCCCAACGTGTATAGCGTGTCTGTCCACATGGAGACTGTCTATTAAAACAGACACGAACTTTTTCTCTTGCTCCCACTCCTCAGCCTTGATACTGTCTGAAGAGTCCATTATGAAAACAACATCAGCTGGGACATCACAGCGCTTGTCTAGAGTGGGACATAGAGCAAGCAAAGTAATGTTATGCTAGTTTCAAATAATACCAAGTGTTGTTACGATAGTTTAAAATAAAACAAAGCAATGTTGTGCTAGTTTCAAATAAAACAAAACAATGTTAGGATAGTTTAAAATAAAACAAAGCAATGTTATGCTAGTTTCAAATAAAACAAAGCAAAATTAGGATAGTTTAAAATAAAACAAAGCAATGTTATGCTAGTTTCAAATAAAACAAAGTAATGTTATGCTAGTTTCAAATAAAACAAAGTAATGTTATGCCAATTTCAAATAAAACAAAGCAATGTTATGCTAGTTAAAAAACAAAACAAAGCAATGTTATGATAGTTTCAAATAAAATAAAGTAATGTTTATAGGAAATTCGAAACATTCGCTTTTTTAACATAAAATTTAATCTACAGCATATATTTTACCCGGAACATCTGAATTCTTTTTACAAAGAAATGCCAAGATGGTAAGAGAAGAAGTGAAGTTTAATAGTCCAGTAAAGTTCAATAGTCCAGTGAAGTTCAATAGTCCAGTGATGTTCAATAGTCCAGTGATGTTCAATAATCCAGTGATGTTCAATATTCCGGTAATTAATTAATTTTTGGGTGTGGTGGCTGAGAGGTAAAGAGCTTGGCTTCCGAACAAAGGGTTCTAGGGTTCGAATCTCGCTGAAGACTGGGATTAGGAATTTCGGGATTTTAAGCCCAGCTTTAAAGGCTACGTGGCATTAATTGGCGAAAGGTAAAGTTGGTTGATTGATGAGCTGGCCACATGACATTCTCGTTAACAATCGGCCATATGAAAAGATCTATCTGCCCTATAGATTGTAACTTCTGAAAGGGGTGCTTTATTTTTTTTAAGTTACAATTTTGCACTCAGTGCAATAAGAAGCTTAGATTGGAAAATAAATGCCAGATTAAACGATCTCAAACAATAATGGATTTTTTTTTCCTCGGAATAAATAGTCACTTAAACTGTAGGCTATTTGTCTTTTTGAAAGAATATTTTTAACATATACTTTTTTAATTTATGCCATATTTAACCGAAGTAAAAAAAAATAAGCAAAGTAATATAATAATGAAGTTTTAAAATAAAACTAGTTGGTGAATGCAGCAAACAGCCATTCCATAAGTTGTTGTCTTCTTGTTTCTCGCATAAGTTCATTGTATGGGCTTTTCTTTTTAATGTCCTAATGAGCTAATTAAAGAAAACATTAAGTACATCTATATATTGATCCAGATGTTTGTTTGAAAATGAAGGAGGAGTTGAAATGAATGTCAAACACACACATACAACTTACCAATGGTGACGGTTGCTTTAAATGTCATCGCTAAATCACACATAACTTACCAATGGTGACGGTTGCTTTAAATGTCATCGCTAAATCACACATAACTTACCAATGGTGACGGCTGCTTTAAATGCCATCGTTAAAACAAAAGTAAGTAACACTGTCTTCATTGTTTCCAGAGTGTGTTCCTACAACATCAAATTGTAACACTATCTGAGTGTTCAAGCACTGTCTATACTGAACTTCAATATTTGACAGTACACGTGAACAACAGGTACAGAAACTGCAAGCGCCAAAGCTTAACGTTGAACGAGTTTTGTTAGCCAATGGAGAAAGCATTTCGATAGACTATTTCACTTTCAACTAGCTTGACGGCCCTTAACAGGTCTGGCAACATGGGCAAGACATAAACTTAGAAACAAGTAGGACAGTAAACCTTTCGACTTGACATCATCCAGTCATGCATCAAACGTTATTCATTGTGCTCATCAGCAGTAGGCATGTGAACAAACATTACATGATAAATGCATTGAAAGAAAATATTTGTGTAGAAAAATTAGTGAACATTAATTTACGTAAACATTTGACTAAATTAATTATTATTAAGAACATGTGGGTTTCAACGAAACTATATCTTAGATCAGGAATTTGTTAATACATGGGATATTGATCATATCGTTACTCTGTTTTGTTATTTTTTGGATACAAGCCAGTTATTTGTTGGGGGGGGGGGAGGAAATGGGGCCCCGGGGGGGGGGGGGGGAGAATGACGAAAGGGAAGAGAATTGCCAACTTATTCATTCTAGGCCTAATCTATTGAATAACCAACTTAGGCTATTCATTCTAGACCTAATCTTTTGAATAACCAACTTATTCATTTTAGACCTAATCTATTGAATAACCGATTCATTCTATGCCTAATCCTAATCTACTGAATAACCAACTGATTCATTCTAGGCCTAAATCTATTGAATAACCAACGTATTCATTCTAGGCCTAATCTATTGAATAGCCAACCTATTTATTCTAGGCCTAATCTATTGAATAACCAACGTATTCATTCTAGGCCTAATCTATTGAATAACCAACGTATTCATTCTAGGCCTAATCTATTGAATAACCAACCTATTTATTCTAGGCCTAATCTATTGAATAACCAATGTATTCATTCTAGGCCTAATCTATTGAATAACCAACGTATTCATTCTAGGCCTAATCTATTGAATAACCAACGTATTCATTCTAGGCCTAATCTATTGAATTTCTGTTGTTGTTTCTTTCAAAATGTTTTTCGCTAATCATTTTTAGATTTCCTTTCAATAACAACTATTGTACAACCATTATCATTCTAGCATTAAACGAATTGTGGTTATAAACTTGTACAAATGCTGTAAATGAGCATTTGCCTTTTTAAAAAAAATCTTGTTTAATTTTGTTTCGTTCTCATAACCCCAAACTTGTTTTCAAGAACTCGAAGCTCTCTTTCATTGTGTATTTTTACAGTGACTGTTTTTTTGTCCTAATCAACTCTTAAGGATAGATCGTAATCACCCTATAATGTCTCAATCAACATCTCTAAAAGATTCTATAATGTCTCAATCAACATCTCTAAAAGGTTCTATAATGTCTCAATCAACATCTCTAAAAGGTTCTATAATGTCTCAATCAACATCTCTAAAAGATTCTATAATGTCTCAATCAACATCTCTAAAAGGTTCTATTAATGTCTCAATCAACATCTCCAAAAGATTCTACTTTATTCACTAGATGTGTGCCTACTGATATGTCAAAATACTGGAAGCTCAATATCTAGCCTGCTAGGGAACACAAAACTGCATATTGAAAAATACTTTTTAAATTGTATGTGTTAACTTCAAATTAAAAAAAAAAACTACAAGATTTCCTTTTATGGCTGCCTTTGGTTCAAGAAACGATTATATATGAGCTCCGCCAGATGGTTCACTGTTTTACTTGAATTGGATCAAAAATATTTACTACAATGTCAGCCATTGAATCCTGTTTAAAATAGATCACTAAGTTGTATCTCAGATATGCATGACTGTGACCTAGAGATTGAGTTGGCTTCTTTTGTTAAGTAGTGACATGCATGAATGTGACACAGGAAAAAGGTCAAACTGGATTGACCAGACAGTCTACATTACATCTCCGACACAGTGCTTGTTTTCATTTGAAACAATTTACATTCGCATTTTTTAACTGGAAATGTCAAAACTATGGAATTATAAGGACAAAAAAAGAAAGTATGATCATCATGTGTATGAGTAATTTTATTCTAGGTTTTAAAAATGTGTAAGTCTAGGTGAAACGTTCCCATCACTAGGCTACTGAGACTTGAAACGTTTGATACATTTTTACCGTTTATATTGCTTGTTTTTGTACCACTGGGCGGTCCATAGGTAAGCAATGTCAGTAAAAGGTAGGTTTTAATATTTCCATCGTGAATATCGTAAGTACAAACTATTAACAGGAATAATCATACCTCCCTTCACACTAAATGAAACGTGTGACAATCATACCTCCCCACATAAAAAAACTAGAAGTGTGACAATCATACCTCCCTACATAAAAAAAAACTAGAAGTGTGACAATCATACCTCCCCATATAAAACTAGAAGTGTGACAATCATACCTCCCCACATAAACGTGTGACAATCATACCTCCCTACATAACAAAAAAAAATTGGAGGTTTGACAATCAGATCTCCCTTCATAAAAACTAGACGTGTGACAATCATACCTTTCTACATAAAAACTAGACGTATGTGAGGTGAAATCGTTGCGACGCGTCTGTATTGTTTGTCCACTTGATGATGTTCTTGTATATTATATAGTACGTTTATTTTCATTCGACGATGACATTATTGTCATCCAGGGAGGTTGAGGACTTAACACTGCATGCTCTGTGACTTATGAGACCTATGTCGGGCCTAGTATTCCAGCTGGACCTTGTGCGAGTTGCTTGATTTTCTTCTTTGGCACTTTTCTTCAGCCAGGCTGTTTCACAATGTGGCGCCATGATGCCCAATAATTTGCTTCCGTCTCCCAGGTGACAGGATCCATGATGAAGGTGTCCTAAAAGCTAATTTTTCTTTGGTCACCTTGTGCTCGCTTTTTATCCATTAGCAGGCCGTAAAGGAGCCTTTAGAGATGTGGGAGTTGCCCATTCTGCAGACGTAGCCTTCTCATCGCAATTGTTACTGGCAGACGACCAGTGATAGCGAGGGAATAAATATGACGTAGCCAACTGACAGTTACCTTTTATTGTGCCCTAAAGTTCTGCTCAATAACTGAACCACAGAACATCATCAGTAACTTCTCAAAGCATGTACGGATTTCAGTCTCACAAAAAACTACCAAGAAGATATAGAGGTCATCTACCTGCCAGCTTCAGAAATAGCCTCCAACAATCAGAATAATCAGACAAGTGATTAAATGATCATCTAGTTTAGGGTTGACTTTTGGACAAAGGCTTTTAAATATTGTTGTAAAAATGGCATGATCAGTGCATGCCCATGTTACAGCATGCTTAGTGCATATCCATGTTATAGAATGCTCAGTGCATGTCCATGTTATCACAGCATGCTCATATTATAGCATGCTCCTTGCATGTTCATATTATATCATGCTTAGTGCATGTCCATGTTACAGCATGCTTAGGACATTCCCATATTATAGCATGCTCAGGACAACTTCTATTATAGCATGCTCAGTGCATGTCCATATTATAGTATACTCAGGACAACATATAGCATGCTCAGGACAACTTCATATTATAGCATGCTCAGGACAACTCCATATTATAGCATGCATAGGTCAACTTCTATTATAGCATGCTCAGGACATCTCCATATTATAGAATGTTCAGGACATCTCTTTGTTATAGCATGTTCAGGACATCTCTGTTATAGCATGATCAGGACATCTACAATAGTGTTCGCAGCTATTTTCTTGCTATGATGGAACACAAGTGAAGTAAGATGTCTTATTAAAAGACAGCATGACCTTCAGTCTGGTAACCAACTTTTGACCCTTCAGCTGCTAGCTCCATCTGTAAAAATTTATATTTGCTTTATCCAATCTCTGTAGCACTCAACACAATTTGTCTGATAAATATTTAATATGTGTTTGGTCTGACATTAATGTTAACAAACAAGAAATGTTTCTAAACAAATTTATTTTAGTAATCTTCAGTATGAGTAAAGCTTTGCACTGCAGGAGCATACAAGAAATAGAAGGGGGCATGAAAGAGAACAGAATGATATGCACCAGTCAATCAATCAATGGAGAGAGTTCTCATGGAGATCTGGTCAACATAAAAAACTATTGGATGGCTCTGCACATCATACTCTATAGACAAATCCAATTTTCATTTGACATGAAGTTGAACATAAGAGCACTAGAGCTTGACAAGTACAAAGACACAGCATACATACATTGAACGACTGATTAGTATCATTGAATATAAAACAGATTCCTAAGATGACCTGCACACATTGACTAATTCATAATAAAAACAACATCTAAGAATGGGAAACAATACTAAGACAATGAATAATTTAGTTGCAGTACTACACTGAGTGATTGTAAATAAGAATCACATCATGTAACTGAGTAGATGACATTTGAAGTCACATTTCACTTTGATATAAAATGTTAAATCTTGCCAACCAGGATAAAGAAAAAAAAACAGGCTAGATGAGTAAAATATAAACTAAAAAAATAAAATAAATACAACACAATTTTAAAACATTCTTTACATTGAAAATGGAATACAATTTTTGTTTCAACCAAGTCCAAAACCAATAGCTTGCCCTACATAAAATATTTGTGACAACTAAATCAGTAATTGGATAGTTTTGTAAATTGATATGAGTTCTGATCTAACTTTGATTGACATTACTGAGAACTATATAGTATATAATGACATCAGAACTGCATATCAATGTCAATAGGTGCACACACACGCATGCACAATGAATGTGAAAGACTAGAATTACGGTTGGGATTAAGTACACAATATATCTAAGAGAGATAATCAGGTCAGAACTGCAGCTAGTTCAATAACAATAATAGGAAGAAGGGTCTTAGTGTTGTAACTAACAGAAACAGAACTAGGAAATATTTGAAGCATAATAGTTTAATAGCTTAATAACTGTTTAATAGTTTAATAGCTTAATAGTCCCAGTTATATTTTCTTTTATAAAAGAAATCCTTTATAACAAAAAATCCCCAAAATAACTAACTTCTACTTTTTTTTTAAAATCCTTAATAAAAAAATCCTTAAAAAAAAACAAAATGAAACTAACTAGAACTTTTATATTTTCTAATCATTCTAGAGACTTAATCCATTAACTTTTTTTTGTGTGTGGAAAACCTTACTTACAGTTTATGATTGTGAAAGTTGTATAATAATTATTCATACATTTGTAATCACAGATTTTTTTTGTTTCTTGATTATTGTTCCATAAACTGCTCAACTGTAAAACAAATATTTTCTTCCAGTTAACAAGACCTAATACAGTTTTATAAAAAATATATATCAGTGAAGAAAGAAAATTCCAGACAAGATTTTAGAGTCTAATTAACCCCATATATGCTGCTTTTTAAAACAATGTTCTAATGTAAAGAAGACAAACATTTTATAGCGCAAAACTCTATACAGACTAGTCATGTACATTTCCTAACCAAACAATCTGTTCTGAACTCCCTCATTGCCTCAGCAGACAAATAGTCTATTTTTTGTTTACTTCCAAAATAATGATTTAAAAAAAAAACAAAATAAATGAAAATAGCTAAAAATTTTAATAGTAAAGAAAATGTATGAGAGAAACAAATGGAACAAGCAGAAACTAGGAAACATGCCTAGACAAGAAATCAAAAATTGCAAATTGTAAAAAAATCTGAGAAAATACAATGTATTAAAAAGTCGTAAATAGAAATGCTTCCATTGTAATTCTTTTTACAAAGATGGTTGTTCCTTAACCCAGCTCAAAGTTCCACGATATCAGTATACCCTAAGTAAATTTTTAAAAAATGTATAAAAAAAAAAAAAAGATCTAATACTAATAAATAAATAACTTTAAACAAAAACAAAGGAGTTTAATTTAAAAAATATATACTTTTAAAATTGTCAAAAAAAAAGAAATTAACGGCTTTACACATTCAGCTTTCACTTTGAAAATAAAAAAAAGAGTCACCATGCTCTCCTCGTTGTCAAGGAGATGTGATGAGGTCTCCTCATGGGAAAGTTTTAAAAAACTGCTGCCAGCATCCCAACACAATATAGTACATTAGGACTCTTAACCTAAACAATGCATCACCATTAGAGTTAGTGGGGTTTCAACAAACTCTAAATATAGAAACCAACATAAAGGTTTTTATAATTGCTCTTGAACAGATCAAGGCTTAATATCGGAGTAGGCAAAGCTTCCTAAAGTGATACTATCATCTCAATCATTTTTACAAACTTAGAAAGAGAATTAGGGAAAAAAGTGAAAAAAAAAAGATTTATTGAGGAGTAATAGTTATTAAAGACTACTATTTGTGACCATCTTAAAGTCAGACATCTTGTTTAAGACAAATTGAAGTTAGTGTGAACATGAATAAAAAAATCTTGAGAAAGACTTATGAATACAAAATGTAAATCAAAACAAAACCTTAGTTCAATAATAGTGAATGTATTGCACACAAGTGTTATCTTTTAGGATTTCTCATTCATTACAGCAGTCATGTTCTTTACTCACTACTAATGTGTGCTATCCAAAGGGAGAAATAATAATAATGTGCTAATAAATGGATCAGTTGAAATCCTTCTGTTGGATAGAGCTATAAATGTTATATATATATATATACATATATACCCCTACTACAAGTAAGATCCATGTAACAAGCAAACTACAGAGTGGTCTAAAGCAACCACATACAAAATCAATACAAATAATGAAATGCTCAACATCTTAATTACAGATATTCAATGCATGTTCAATGTAGGTAGATAAAAAACAAATACAATACAATTAAATATTAGAGAAAGTATTAAGAATATTTCTAAATATCCTACGTTAAGTAGACCTAATCTTTAGAAAAACAGTCTACAAGAGGACCAAACTTCAACAAAACTCTCTAGAAAATGCATTTAAACTACCAAAAATAATAGCCAATATTTTAAATTCTAAAAAACATGGAAGGCACATTTTCTAAGGAAACAAATTGCTGACCTGATTATATTTCTTTTTGTTTGAAAAAAAAATGCTTCAAAGAAATGATGGTAGGTTACTAATTAGAACAGATGGTCATGTGATTGCCAGCTTGAAGATCATGGATTGAAACCCTGGTGGTGATTATGATATTCAGTTAAAGTTGGGGCTAAAAAACAAACACTTTAACAGGCACCTGAGTTTAATTGAAAAAATATAAAGAGCTCTGGTTATTCAGATAACAAATAATCTCCCCTTAGCCATGAAACTAATGAATCTTCTTAGGGAATAGTACTTTATACATTACAGAAAGAATTTTAAGAAATGTCCTTTTTCTTATAAAAACAATGTCCTAATAATTTAGTCAGTTTGTGCAATCAGCTTTTGAATATTATATTAATCCTCAACTCTCAGCCTTCCTTCATTTTTGAAGAAGGCAAACTTATATTTTTGTTTCCAATGTAGGATAAAATAATACTATACTTCAATGAAGAACAGAAAAGAGAAAGCTAAAAGAGAAAGTTTTCATTTGTAAAATACTTGTTTAGGCAATCTTTGTTGCATGAAATTAGTGCCAATCAAGCAACTAATGGACTGCCTAAAATAGTCAAAAAACTAATGTCCTAGAAAAATTTTAATCTACCTTATTATAAGATAAAACTTTAGAAAAATATAGGTATAGGCTATAGCAGCATGATGCAAATGTAAGTGTCCAGACAAAAGGTATAAACTACATTATAATTTGTATTGTCTAATAGGATATTGTAAAAAATAAATCTGATATTCTTTTTTAAATATCACAATAAATAAGTTGCACATCAATAAATGATAAAACATTTCAAAAAAAAAAAAAAGAAGATAACATTTTTATAATCCTATGCAATTATTACCTGTGACATTAATAAAATAATTCATGTCAACACTAAAGAATGAATGCATGAAAATCAATTGGTATATATTGAAATTTTCAAATAGTACCAATTATGAATAAATATTTATTTCAAGTCACAGTTTATAATTCTAGAAGCTGAAAAATGGAAGAAAAAAAATTATAATATGTATTTTAAATAGGAATTTTATTTTTGAATCTTTTTTGATTAATTAAAATGTTACTTTTACATTATGCCTTTATATTGGAGGTAGTTTATGACAAATATAAGCCTCTCTTAAACACTGAGCTATTTTAATACCATATGACTGGCTGTTTGTTTTATATAGGCACAGTACATATAAAACTTTCAATTAACCACTTAAATGAAAATGAAGAGATTAATAATCAAGCAGAGCTTCAACTTATGTCAGTACAAATAGTCTGGATTCCAGTGTATTTATTTATTTATATGATCTAGGAGCTAGCTGAGAGTGTCTCATTTCAGGACAGCAAGAGGTGATATGGTTCATCAAAATGTAATGGAAACAAATCTATTCAATGATTAGAGTTTTACAAGACGATGTAATAAAAAGTCAACATAAAGAAATAGCAGTCAGTTTGCTAGCACTGAAACTACAGACAAACCTTTGAGTTCTATCATTTGGGTAAAAGTGTATGATATAGTGGATTAGTAAGAGAATCAATCCCATTGTTCAGTAATTAACTAGAGTTGATATGCTTTTAGTAATAATGAACAATGAATAATTTGCAATGTTTATATCATGATAAAATTGTTTAGATCTGAATTTATACTTTAATAACAATAAGAGTATCAAATACATTAAATGCCGCAATACTAGAAAACAATTAAAGTCCTATAGTCTGATGTGAGGTTCAATATACTTGTTTGGTTTCAACCCTCTCTCAAAACAAACTCAGCCAAGAGATTTCAATGCTCAAGTCATATCTCACAACCTATACACAGTGCACTTTGACCTGGGATGTAGTTTCTACATGGACACAGGCGTTGCAAAGTGTCCATGCTGCCTACACAACTAAAAAGCAGCCTCTCATCTTGAGTGGTGCAGGTACCAGCATTGGTGTCATAGGCTGGGTAGTAGATGTTGGAGGAATGAGCCACTGATTTACATTCTGTAAAATTGGAGAAACTTTCCTTGGAGTTGAGCTCTGGAAAGTAAACTGGCTCACATATATGATCTGTCAAGAGAAGATATCAGAAATAAATATCTGGTTCCTACTCAACCTTCAATCTTAGTTTGAAATAAAAATACCAAAAGTAAAAAAAGTAATAAGAGAGCACTAGCAATATTCACAAAGGAATACTTGAGTCTTAACAGATAATTGTGTTTTGGAAGTGCACATTTCTTCGAGTTAAAATCAATCTAAGCATGGTGTATCTAGAGATGGGACCCATGTTGTCCAACCATCTTTATTAATTGTAAGGTTTTGCTGCACTTTTGTCCTGATTAAGGCCAAGCTGATTTTTTTCCCTTTCAATGTAAAGCATTTGAATACTTTGAATACTTTGACATATATATATATATATCAGCAAGACACACCCAATAAAAAAATGTACTTATGACTTATGTACTTATGACCCTAATATCGAGTAGTAGTTGGTTTTTTCTACCCGTTCTATCCTTTACTTTCAAGCTCATTATCAAAACTTTGTTCAGATTTAGCTGAAGCTATTAGAGCATGGAATGGGTTGCCTGAGCTAGCCAGGAAAACCAGTGGCAGAATTTAAGTCATTGGTTAATATGCATGACTAAATGCATGACGCATAGGACATAATAATCTTCTTTTTTGAAGTAAGGTTAGGGTTAGGGTTAAGATAAGATAAGAAGCTCATTTATCAAAACTTTGTTCAGATTTAGCTCAAGCTCATTATCAAAACTTTGTTCAAATTTAGTAATCTCCTGAGTATTTGTCTTAGCTCTCTCATACTGGGTTGACTCAACAAACTTAATTTGTGATCTTTTTGTTTTTTGACAAAAGAGAGTGTTGAAGGGACTGTTAATTTGGCTTTTTCTTTTTCTAATCCTTTTATTCTAAGATTTTCAGCAGCAATCCTCACTATAGAAGTCGCCATACTTTTGTTTGGTGGACAGTGTTATCAATTCATATAACCTTACTTTATCAATACTTTTGCATAGTATTTCAAGATCTTTGACTATTCTGTCAGTTTTTTAAAGATATTCGCTTCTCTTATCATATATTACAGACATAACTTCAAAAAAGAAGATAATTACATCCTACGCATTTCTTGTGTCAATCTAGTCATGTATGTTAATCAATGACTTAAACTCTGCCAAGTTGTTGGTTTTCCTGGCTGATTCAGGCAACCCATAAGTGTACATGTTTAATAATATAAGTTACATTTATTCTCAGCAATAAGACTTCCAGCACTCCTACATCTAATAAATTGAATATGTTATAGACTACTTTCTAACCATTGTCATCCATGGGTTCTTCAGTAACTATATGAACTCATCAAAAAGATTGCCGTATTAATACAAACTTGCTATTAGCTAAGCATCCCACTCTGTCTACTGTCCTAACTTAAACTTACTTCCAGTCATTCTCTCTCGTTCATCGCAACTAACATATACAAGTAGAATTAGATTATACATACCCAGACATACACATTCATCTATCACAAAGATAAATAAGAAATTAACTATTATAATGATATGCAGTATTGGGATAAATATTAATATAATCTCATACTTCCTTTTCAACACACGATTATAGATATACAAATCTTTTATAGTGTTCCATTCTGATATATACAATCAATTGTGCAGCATATAAGACAATACTTACTGAGTGACCAACAAGCATCTTTACATGATTGTCCTTTCTCTGCAAAAACAAACTGCACAGCCTCTTTCAATGGCCATTTAGTTAGACCTCGTTGGAATGAACAGAAGTTTTGATGTTGAATATAAGCATTCATACGTTGTAACATTCCCTCCTCAGTGTACTCATTGGGTAAGTAAGAGGAGAACTGGGGAGTCAATAACATTAAGAACTAAGTGATTATGTTGAAATCTAAGATTGATTTTTTTCTTGAAACTTTATTTGATTCTTACACATTTTTGTTCTACTGTTTGTTTTAAAGGTTTGGTGTTATCTCTAAAGGTTTTCAAATATAGTTCCCTGAAAATGAGAAAATATAATCTTTCTATTTTTATTTGATATTTTCTATTTGATTTTTTCTTGATTTCTCAATATATTCATTATTTGTAACAATGTGAGAAATTTGGGAGCAATTAAAATGTGATTGTTATCTTATCTTATATAATACAGACGTTACTTCAAAAAAGAAGATGATTACGTCCTACGCGTCATGCATTTAGTTGTGCATATTAACCAATGACTTAAATTCTGCCAAGTCACTGGTTTTCCTGGCTAGCTCAGGCAACCCATTCCATGCTCTAATAGCACTAGGGAAGAATGAGTATTTGTACAAATTTGTCCTAGCATATGGGACGAGGAATGTGCCTTTATCTTTGTGTCTTTCAGAGTATTTTATTAAATTTTGTTTTTGTATTTGAAGATTATGGTTCAGTGTTTTATGTATAATTGCTACTTTACTTTTGAGTCTTCTGTCCTGAAGGCTTTCTAAATTTAGTGATTTTACTAAAGGTGTTACTCTAGTCAAATGTGAATATTCGTTTGTTATGAATCTCACTGCTCTATTTTGTGTCTGTTCCAGTTTCTTAATGTTTTCTTGAGTTGAGGGGTCCCAAATGGAGGATGCATATTCTATTATTGGCCTAACCAAGGTTAAATAGCATTTTAGTTTTATTTTGTTATTTGATTTAAAGAAATTTCTTTCAATGATGCTAAACTTTACGTTGATTAATAAAAAGCTTTGAAATAAATAGGACATTTTTTAATACAAATCTAAAAAATTCCTTATTCTAATAAGGATGGAACAGCAGCATCATTGTGGCAATAATATTAAGAAAAACTATTACATGTTAATATCCTAAAAGCACTGTTTGATAAAGGAAATACTGAACTTTATTGGTGAGTTAATATTATATATTCTTAACAGATTTGTATTGTACTTATAATATTTCCAATATAGAAATTTTCATTATAATGATAAATACTTGAGTTAGATGAACAAAAATTTAGGGGTACCTGGGTCATCGCTTTTTAAATGCATTTATTGAGTTGGCTCAAATCTTATTCTATTTATTATACAAACCAATCAACAAAACAAAAAATGTGGATTGATAAGAAAGTGAATATACCTTGTTATCTTTTAAAATATTCTTCAAAACTTGCAAAACTTCATCAGTATTATTTGGGTTGATAGTGTAGACATAAGGTTCTCCAATAAAGGTCTCAGCATATGGATGTTGTGATGTAACCTGAAAGTGACATCAACATTTATTATTCAGAAAATAGATCACTATGTAAAATATTCAACTGTAGGATAATAACAAATGTGTATGCTTAAATAACTAAAATATGAGCAGCTTGATAAATAGCACTTGAGTTTGATGTGTTTAATTACAAAATGTAAAAATGTTTAAAGTTGAGAAAGCGTGGTTGAGAGGCTAAGTACGCTTGAACTTGACTTGTCTTGGTTACCCATGTAAGGGGGCTCGAGGTTCGACACCTGACTTGAGCAGACTAGTGTTTACTATAAGCATGAAGGTAGCGCTCTATTAAAGCTATATTAAGTTTTAAAATGTATCAGTTGACGGGCACTAAAACCAAAAAAAAAAATCTTAATAAAAAATAAATAAACTACACATGACGTCACATGCTTTTTTTTAAAAATTAGAGTGCAGTATTTCAATTGGCTGTGCAGTCCCAGCTGCAACCTATACATTTTGCCACCTTCAGACATAACCATTGTCTGCCAGTAATCGATTTAGGTTCTCTTTTCATCATCTATGTCTTTCCTTGGCAGTAAATTTTCTTTTAGTCTTTAATGTGTATCTCATGGCCTTTGAAATAAATCTTCAGCTGTATAATTCAGAAACTGCCTTCTGCCAGGTGCTCTCTTCTAAGTCATAAAATAGGTTTGCATTATATAAAAGTGAACAGTTTCTGCTACAAAATATTTGAAGATTGTGATAGAACATAATTTCATGACGGTCCAGTGATGCCAGTAAGGACTTTATTTAATATGTCAATTATTATTAGCATGTTAAAATTATAAAATACATAATGTCAGGTTTAAATGCGTACACTACTTCAGGTATACCAGTAAAGAGAAGTTCACAAACCTCTCTGTGAGTTGGTTTGCCTTTAAAAAATTTATGATTTTTGCTGCTGTGAGGAGGATTGAACTTTGGATTCAGGAAAACAGCTCCATTGGCTATAGCTTCTAAAGGAGCAGGACCTTCATAGGGAAATCCTAAGCCAACAAATATCTGGGGAAAGAGATACATTTGCTAGAACACAATTGATCACATTACATATTTAGAAAGGTTGAATGAAAAAGTTACAGATCAATGTAAGAAAATGTTTCAAAGCCATTTGCAGCCATGGAGGTGGGGTTCTATCTATGCCAATGGTGCCTGAGCTGGCCTTAAAAGCATTTCCTAGGGGCACTACTCTCACACTATCCAAAAAAAAAAAAAGATTACTTAGGGCAAACTGTTATCCTGTCCTGTGCAGTACAGTAGTGCCACTACACTGCTCATGCTGTATTTATCAGAACATTGCTAATTCCAATGTACCTTTTATCCATATGCACGACTTGGCGTGAATTGTGCCAATATGTCAAAAACTTTGATCATATGCTCATGATGGAGCATAAAACATATAGTTCAATTAAAAGCATATCAAGGTAAGTCAATGAAAGCTGCCTGCCTACAACCCAAGGTCTTGAAAAAACAACTTCAACTATGTTTGAAGGTCAAAACCCTATTTCTGTACCTTAACAATAAATCCCCATACAGTAAGCTCTGGGAACAAGTGACTGTAATTATATTTTTAAATATTAAAACTCAATTCCAAACAAATAATAAGCAACAATCTACATTCTTTGTGTAATCCCTGATTAAGAAAGTGATTAAGATTCTAGTTGGTTATATAAATATTAAATATAATGCTAAGAAATAAAGTGTCTTTCTTTTAAAAGAGTACTTTAATGCAGGATTACTTTGGTTTTCTGTAAAAGTTTGTGAAGGTCAACTCCAGTCATAATGCCATGATTGATGACATAGCTAGGGACATTCTGTAATTTGTTGTCACTTTCTTCATAGACAGTCCCATGGACTTCTAGCATGGAGTGGATGACATCTAGATACTGCTCTTTACCCTAATAATGACAAAACATGAATTTAATGAATTTTTATTCAATTTAAATCAATGAAGCCAAAAAAAAAAAATCTTTACATTTATAAAAGTAAGAGCAGAATAGTAAAACAATCAATAAAACAATTTTTTTTTTAATCAATAATTTTTATAAAAAATATTTAATATGCAAATATACATGCTACTTAAAACACAGAAGATGAATTGAAGGTTTGATTACCTGCCACATGTAGTCATTTTTACCATACACTAAAGCAATGTTTTCTTTAGGAGTAAGATTTGTTTCACTGTCATTCAGAACTCTGTCCACAACAAAACCCATAAATGAATTATCAGGGGAATGTGCTGAAATAAATCATATTGATTCAATGAAAACAATAGAAGTTAGGAAGATGCTAAACTTCTCCAGTTTATATATGTTTTGTTGTTATTAACTAACAATATACTTACGAAACATGGTGTAAAACTGTTGTGGGTTCAGGTCCTGACCACCCCAAGATGATAATATTTTATTTTGCTTGGCAAAGGCATGATGATTAAATGCTGGCTCTGTCCCAAATGAATCAACAACTCGGAAGAGACAGCTAAAGAACAAACATTTGGTAGAATTAATTTGTTGAAGTTGAATGGTTTTATTCATTAAATTGGTTAGATCTATAGACATTTTTATAGTAAAGTTATGATTAAAGATATCAAGCAAAATAGATACAAAACAAAAATAGTGTTATGTTTAAAATAAATGTAAAATAACAATAGTCTACTTTCCAATTATTAAAACATATTGATACCTAAATTTAGCATATCCAGCTTTAAGTCTTTTCTTAAATTGTATAAGTCCCATTATATCAGTGTATATTAAATTAACTGGCAATTCTTTCCTGCTCTGACAGGGTGTTTTAGCTGCTGGTACATGATTCAGGATTCTGTTATGAAAAAAAATGTAGCATTAAAATCTAGAGAAATAGTATATATACACACATTTAAGATTGTTTTATCAATATATTTTAGTGTTGTGTCTATTTTAAGATTTTAGGTGATCAGTAAAGATGGTATATAAAATGATGAATCACAAAAAAAAAAAATATACAACTAACTCAATAAGTTGCTCCACTTCACTAGTAACAGTCAGTTCATGACCTAATATATACAAAGTTGAGATCAAGTCACTCCACTGTACTAATTCACCCAAAGGTCCACCTAAATAAAGAAATAGTTAACATAAGGTCAGTGATGAAATTAAAAATAATAGACTTTAAAAACTTTAGTTTTCTTTCTAGCTGTGGTATATTACTATTAAAAAATGAAACATAAAACAAGACACCCTGAATCAATAAAATGATAATCGACTGTTTATTTTTTAAAAACGTAATTAAAGAGACAGAGAGAGAGAAAGATGGAGAAAGAGAGATATTGTGTTATAGAATGAAATGTTTTAGTCTATGTATAGTACCGGTACTGCATATCTTTTTTTTCTTCAGACTATTAAAAAAACAGCAATTAAAAATTACTGAAATTAATCCCTTAATACAGATACAAGTACTTTTTTGTTAGAACTAGAAGAATACAGTGAATGCACCACAATTTGAAAAATAGAAAATAAAATCAACGCTGAGATAAGATAAGAAGGTGTGGTGACTGAGTGATAAAGCGCTTGGCTTCAAAACCAGTGTCCCAGGTTTAAATGCTAATGAAGACTGGGGATTTTTATTTTTGTGATCTTTGGGTGCCTCTGAGTTCACCCAGCTCTACTGGGTACCTGACATTAGTTGGGGAAAATAAAAGGCAGTTGGTCATTGTGCTGGCCACATGACACTCTCGTTAACCTGGGCCACAGACACAAATGACCTTTACATCACCTGCCCTATAGATCACAAGATCTGAAAAGGGGAACTTTACTTTTTTTTTTCTTTACTTTACTACACTGAGATTTAGAGTTACTAGAAGTACAATACATAGGCATTGAAGATCATAAGCAGAGGGAGGGGAACATGGAAGAAATGTTTGGAAAGTTAAAGAGTAATTCTAAGTGTTCAGTAAAAGATAGGTAGAGGTACTGGGTACTGCAGGCTACTCTTTTTGTATGTAATGTGCACACATCAATCATTTCTTATCAAGTATGCTTGTCAACACAATTTCCTATTTTAATAATTTAGCAGACAAAATTACTTTTTAAAAAAAATTGGTGTTAACCTTTAAACTGCATTTCAGCAAATTTCCACCCAGACTGTTTACTCAATAAACCAAGGTGAATCAAGATCTAAACAAGAGAAAATATTTTTTTTTACATCAAAGGTCAAAGGTTATAAAAGGAAAGAATACTAGTTAAACTATTTAAAACGATTGGTTTCATCAACATTTATAAATAACAAACTTATCGTACTCCATCATTTTTTTTTTTATGTCTAGCTGGGTATGCCATATTAGCATTCGGATGTGCTAATGAAATTATAACAGTCATCAATTGGACATCCCTAAAAATATATGTTAGTGCCAAGCACTATTTCTAGTATTGAAAGCCAACAAAATGCATATTCTGAGGTATCTACAGTGCATTTTCCAGCTACTAAAAAGTCTGATTTCAAAAACCTAATGTGGTATTCTTACTGACTTAGACCCTCCCGCATAGTTCGGCGCATTTGCCGTCAAGCTGTTTCCACAAAAATCTGTCACTGGTAATGACTGAAGCCTCTTCCCACCTGCTCTGAGGACCTCCATGAATGTGTGTACTAAGTGTGTACTAAGATGTCATCGCAACTCTTATTATGCGTAATTCATTTTGTCGAGAACGTCCCCCAAACCTCATGCGACGCTCTGTCACAATCTTACTAAGGGGTCGACTCCTAGTTCGGCATGGGATTTCCTTGATTTAGACCCGATCTCTATAATTGACTTCTACAATCTGTCTTAGCCATCTTTGTTGAGCCACATTTAGTGTTTTTCAATTTCGGCAGATGACTATTCACTGCACTTGATTAATGGAGCCCCGCCACTGGTAGAAATGTGTAACTTCTCTTGAATATGCTCTTGGAATTAGGTGACTGTAGTTTGCTTTAGATTTTATATCGAAAAGGGAAGTTTTATCGTCAAAATCATCTGCTGGGGGTTTTATACTAAAAAATCTCAGGGCTTAGTTGTTATTTTTTTTTAATTCAAAACCCCATTTAGCTACGATCATAGAATTTGGTAACTGTAGTTTGCTTTAGAATAATATTGTAGAGGTTTTCCCACCTCAAAGCGCTCTGTATTGGGGATTTTAAACTCAAAACCATCTGAAGGAGAGGAGTTTAAACTCAAAACCCCCAATTGGCTTGGCTACGCTAAAATAATTTTAGTGTGTAATTTGCTTTTTTTATATTGAAGAGGTATTTTTTAGCATCAAACCCTTCTGAAGGGGGATTTAAACTCAAAACCCCTTTTGGCAACGCTCATAGCATTTTGAGTGCGTAATTTACTTTTTTTTAATATTGAAGATGTATTTTTTATCTTCCAACCCGCTGGCGGGGGGTTTAAACTCAAAACCCCTATTCTGCGCTCATAGATTGTAGAGTGTGTAATTTGTTTTTTTTTAATTGAAGATGTATTTTTTAGCTTCAAACTCGACTGGAGGGGAGTTTAAACTTAAAACTGAGTCAAAACCCATTTAGATACGCTCATAAAATTTTGAGTGCATAATTTGCTTTTTTTTATATTGAAGAGGGGGTTTATTGTAAATTTTGGAGGGGGTTTTAAAATCCAAATCTTCTTTAACTGTGCTATTGGAATTTGGGGATTGTCGCTTGCATTTTTTTGTTTTGTTTTATAGAAGAGGGGGATTTAACTACAAAAACTCCTGGTAGGGGGTTTTAAACTCAAAACCCTCTTGGCTGCGCTGGGGCAAGTGATGGTTTAGTATTAAAATCTCACCTAAAATAAACAAAATCAAAGCAAAAAATCAGTCACTAATTCAAGCACATAAGATACTAGATCCAATGAATTAGAACTAAACAATCAAATAAATCCCTATCAGTTTGAAGACGAGCCAGAAATAAACTGACTCATTGAAAGGAACTCAGAATTATTTGCATCAGCAAGTACTAGATTTAGATTTAGTAATTATTTTAAATCTTCCTACGTCAGCGCTTGAAAAGAAAAGTATATCTCGTGGGAGATCTAGATCTAATAAGAATAGTCTATTTCCAGGCATTGACACACTAATCTATATAGATCTATATGATTAGCAACCATTGTTTGTTTTTATTTCATTTTATTTTGCTTTTGCAGGGAATAGCATACTTTTAGATGATAAACCGTACTCTGGAAACTGTAATCGTGTCCATTTGCATACCAAATACGCAAGATATTTTGTACTTGTAGGCTTCTCTGCTAGTAAAACCTGAAATCACCTTTTGTTTTTGTCGCCCTTGAAGATCATATTTAGATACCAGATTTTTGGCTGCACTGCTCCATCTGTGCCACATTCTGCTAATACGCATTCTAATCCATGCATAACCTTGTCTGTCATTCGGATCAACTAATAAATTCATTAACCCTTGAAGGTCAACAGTAACATTGGCCTGAGAAATACAAAGGAATAATAATAAAAGAATAAAATAGACTATTAGTTGTTTAATGTTTTAAAAATTATAATATAATATAATTAAATATAATTAAAATATAATGAAAATAGTTTCTTTTAGATGTTAGTGTACAAAGTAACATTTACTAGTTTTCATTTATTGTTTACTTTCTACTATTAGCATTTAAAATAGCTAACAATATATATGTTAAGCAGTTAATATTCTTCATTATTTCTGACCAGGAAAGAAACAAAAATAAACTCCAACAAACAAATAAAACCTGATAACAAGTTCAATAGACTTACATATGTTATTCTGGTATCAACCAATGTTTTATTGTGAGTGCCTGACCAGGCCTGGCGTGGACAAAAGTCTTCAACCTAAAGGGACACAAAATCTTTAGTGGATAAGAATTATACAGCGCATTTTTATATACCAGGTATCATGTTTAAAAAATCAACATATAAAAAATAATTTTGTAACATTTCTCAAAAATACTACTGTCAATTGAAATAATTTAAGATATTACAATTATGATGAAACTTGAGTAACAAAAGCTGAATCAGTAATCAATATCAATATCAGAAAAAGAAATATTTTCCAAAGTAATAGAATTTTTATTTATTAACAGCTTCAACATATAGAAGATTCCAACTTCCGTAGCCTAAATAATGTGCCTCTGGGGAAATATCCATTAGTGGAAACTGGATAAGGGAATAACAGGCAGCAAAACAAACAGCTCGCTTAAGAGTTATCCTGAGCGAGCTTTTTTTTTTATGTTGCTCAGGGTGAGGATGGAACAGATCTCCCACAAACCAGTCTAGCAAGTCCACCACACTGTCCGCAAGGGGGATTGTCAATAAGGGTCTAAACTGATATGCCTTCCTCCCAATGCATTTTGGTGCTTACAGTATAGGAATATGAAGAAATTCAATGTGGTTAGCTTAGCACTTGGCTGCTTATGACCAGCAGACCAGATCTAGGGTTAACCCAGTTCAAACCAAAATGGTTGCTGTCAATTTTAGAACCCTCTGACAAAACTTGGGGTAAAGAGTTCCCAGTCTTTGCCGGGTGGTTGGATAAAGATCCTTTCTAACAATCAATTAGATAAAGGTGCTTTTACCGTTCAATTATAAATTTATAAAGCTGTCTGCAACTCTAAATAAAACTTGCACAATGGAAATCAATTCGTAACTAACATTTGCAAATGACTTAATTATTTTTTTTATGAATAGGCTAAAAATTGAGTTTTCAATAGAGTTTTTTAAAAACAATTAGTTAAAACTTCAAATTCCTAATAATATACAAAGATCAACAAATCAATTTCTGGCTATAAGTAAAAAAATTATAAGAAATTTTGTACGATCACTTTTGATTGATTTATATGGTAGAGAAATTTCCCTAAAATCCATTTTAACTTATATTACAAATACAGGCTTGAACTTGCTTTCAAGCAAATATTTGTATTTAGGAAGCAGGGACCATTATTTTTGTAATCTTTTGTTTTTATTAATATCTGCCATAGTCTTCACAAATATAATGTAAAAGTAACTTAATTACATTTTATGCAGATAATAATAGTTTAATGTATAAAATATAACAGACAAAAAAAAAGTCTTCTTAAATTTTACCTCACTCAAGTACATGATGATAGAACAATTCGAGCCATCCACTCCATAACCTTTATAACAAGGATCAGATTGCCACATTTTTTGCATCCACTTGAAATCATAAATATGATTGAAATAGTTGTAGTAAAAATGCAATAATTTCAATGAAATTAAGACCATGAAAGGCAATGAAATGAATTCATAGAAAAAAGGAATCAATTTAGTTTTTAACAAAATAATGAAAGCTCAGAAATAAAAAAAGACTCAAATAACACATTATAATTTAATTGGTGAGTAGTTAATATCTGAGATAATTGAAACACAAAACCAAATCAAATGATTGGTTCTATTTTAAATAGATTTAACAGAACATTATTTTCAACTATGTATGATGTCCACTCAACCAGCTCAAAATCAGCTTTCCTGTTTGACATGAACAATTCAAGCCATCGAGCTAATACAATTCTTGATGTAGATTTTAGGACACCAGGAGAAATATAGATTGTCATTCACAAATAATTCCCAAATTTCAATAAATTCTGGCCAATGGAAATAATAAAAGAGCTGCTAAAGTATTATTCTATTCAATAATTTCCAAAATACCTGAAGATTACTGCATCCTAGTTTGAAATTTATGCTAAATAGAAATTTGAAATATTTTAAGCCATTAGCTTTTGTGGGGGAAAAAAACTACTTCATTCAGATAAGTTATTTATATCAATAAAAAGAAAATAAGCCAAAACCATTTTAAAACAACAACACTTGAGTTAAGAATCATTTTTAAGTTTTTGGTTTGCTATGTATTAGAAAATCATGGAACCATTAATGATATGCCAAATCAATTTATTTTTTGGTCAAAGCTGAGGTGGAGAAATAGATGGAATTGATAGACAAATCTAATACAATGTTATCTATTACCTCAATATTTAAATGTAGCATGATCTCTATTACTATAAGCCCTGTGGGAATGGAGGAAGAATATTAGGTTTTTCTTGATGCTTTCTGTGGTTGCTAATTAGCATAATTGGACTCTCAATTCCTGGATCAGACTTTTTCCTTTTATGATTTTTTTCAGCCCCTTGGTACTGCGGCCTAATATTTATGAGGTATATTTCAATTAATAAATGGAAATAAGGCAAAGTATTCAGATGCTTCACTACTCAAAGATCCTTACTTGAAACTGAATAATTTGTCTGCTTCCTAAAAAGTACTAGACACCTTAAAATGCTTATCAGTAAACACTCTAAGGTGTTTGTATATAAACAAGTAAAATTCTACTACTTTATCTGCCCATAGGATCATAAAAGGGAACTCAATTCAACAGTATTTCATCTTTACAACTTGAACTATTTATGTTAACAATTTCAGTGCAATATGTTTAAACTGATATGCTCAGTAGTCTACAAACCTCTATTTTCTGACCACAATGTGGATATTGTTCCATATCTTCTTCTGTCAATTCACACTTTTCTGATTTTCCTTGTAAAAGATCTGGATGAAAAATAAGGTATAGAAAAATAGACTTCCCTTTGTCAGACGTAAGATAATTTTGACAACAGACACACATTCTAACATGCTTAAACAGTTTCTATTTGTTCAGTTTTGTTTAAGATTAGAATACAGAATTTAACGAAAGTATTAATAAATGTTTCCCTATTTTGAATGGCTAAGTAGGTGAAATATAAAGCTTCTTATTCATTTCTGTAAAACCTTTCTATTCCCACATTTATTGAATAAACAGTAAAGTAAAACCTTTGTGTTCAGATATTAAGTAGCATACTAAAATCTTTACATTCCAGCATCCTTTGAATTAATAGCAAAATTGTTAATGTGTATTCCAATAGTACTTCAGTGAAGAGTATGTTAAAGCATTTGTATTTCAGCATTTATTTTTTTATCTATAATCTAATTTTTTCAATGTGCATTAGTTTTTTCATTTTTATATGAACTAACAAAAATGGTTGAGCCAAGATAAAAACTTCTAATTAGACAATGAATTAAATTAACATGCTTAACATCAATAACAAGATGAACATCATTAGAACTAATACAATTGAAAAAAAAATGTAAATAAATGCTTTTTGGACAATATTTGAGAAGTTGGAATTTATTCATAAGGTCAATCATATGGCCAGATTAATAATGCCACAACACAAATTTTTGAAGGCTACTTCCTGAAGCTTCTCTTTCATGACAAAATGTCCTTTCTTCAAAAGCTATTGCCTACTTTTAAAAAAAAATAATAGGTTACTAGATATTTATTAAATAAAAGATTTTAACCAATGCCTATTAAAAATAATTAGTCTGGTACGCATTTAAAAAATAATGTACATATTACCTTGAGCAGACAAAACAGCATTCCGCCTTCCATCTAGTCCAGCACCCATTAGAAGATGGGGAGAGAGCAATGTAGAGTTGTCACTCAGTAAGGAGCCATTAGTTACATTGTTCACAAATATCTCTAGCCTGTTAATACGAGCCAACATAGATTCTAACAGAACAGCTATTGTTTTCTTCAGATCTGAATAAAGAAAAAATAAAATTTAAATGAGAAAAATGAATCCCTCTATAATAGATAAATGGCTATGGGGGTAACAGAAATTAATTATGCTGTTGTTATAATTGATTTACAAAACAATGTCACTTACCAAATGCAGTGAATCTCCCAGCATATGGACCATCAACAATATCTCCATTTTCCTGAGCTAAAGCTTTGATATACTCCTCACTTAGTTGAACTATTTCTGCCTAAGCAATACATCAACAATATAAAGAGATCAAACTCAAATAAAATAAGAAGAAACTTTAGGAGAGAGATACAACTTTTATAAAAACAAACAATAAAATGCAATTCTAAAAATTATGCTTGAAGTGGTGCACTTCCCATAAAACACTCAAAAACTAATTGACACATAACTAACATTTTGCAATAAAATAATACATACTAAACTGAAGGTCCATATTATTTATTATTTCACAAAATAAATTGCAATGTATTTACCTAAATGAAAAAATAACCCATAGATACTTTTCAGAAAAAAAACAGTAATGAGTTTTTTAGTCTTATACAGCCTTAAGTTTTAGAAAAGCCCAGGAAGTGGTCTTCACAAACACATTCAGTTCACTAGCACTAGAGTAAGCATAACAGTCTCTACTTGAAATATTGAGCCATTAGTATAACTACCTTGACTTCATTACTGCTTCGGCTTTGAGACTGGCTAAATACCAAGGAGATGTTGACAAAAGTGAAAGACCAAAGTACACCAAAGACCACCAGTATCAACAGCACACGGCGTACAAGTGGTATTCGCATCATTCTTAGAGGCCATTTTGTGGTAGAATTTTTCACCATGGCATTAATGGTGCAGCTGACAAGGACCCATTCATCTGGAATCAAAGTAGAACAAGTGTGTATCAGTTGTAACAATACTTATAGTAAATATTAGAAAAGATGAATACAACAAAGCTCATACTTGTGGATGAAATGGTTTGATTGAAATGAGTTTTACATCAAAAGAGACATGGAGAATTCATAGTAGAATCAATCAAATCATTAAATAGAAACAATCTGATATAAGCTTTTCACATGTAAGTTATGAGTGAGTCTGGGGTGAATGTACATTTTGTTTTTTTTATAGTTATAATGTTTTGTTTGGTGTAATTCACAAATTGTAAGACAAATTTCCTTACTGACAATCAATATTATTATTATTATTAACTTGATAATTTTTTATAGGCTCATGAACTAGCATTTTAATCTTATTTATTAATAAGTACATGCTATACCATACTATACAACTTTCTTAGTAAACTGAAACTGCATTATAAACTATTTATTTGGGTTCTCCACGAGCAGCTACTGTAGACTGATGCATTGTGTCTCATATTAATGAGTTAACAATTAAACTTGAGTGTTTATTTGAAGTGTCTTTAGCCATTAGGTGTACAGTAGATTGATGTGGATTCACACTGAGTCAGTACTAACTGAGCCATATTGATTTTGTATTGATTATAAAACACAGGTTACAGGTTTATGTCAAGCCTAGCTATGTGTATGAACCTTATTAAAGGTATATATAAGAATTGGAAATATACTCTCATTAGATAACATCAATTTGAATAATACAGTATATTTCAAATTTTAAAAAATCTGTCACAATGTAATTTAAAAGTCTTGTCAAAACATCAAAACATAATATGAACAGTAGTGTCACAACATTAATAGTCACAAAATAATTAAAGAGTAATGTCATACTCATGTAATGTTGTCATGCTGTTAAATACACATCATCTGCCTAGTCTTTCTTTGTTCATTAGTATTGTTGTTTCTTGGTCTACATGTACTTTATCATTGATATTGGATCATAAAAGAATTCATCGTAAAAAAAATTTAATGGGAAAGCATTCAAAATTAGTTATTTTTAATGCCCTGATTGAGCTGCTGTTAGTTTCATGATTAATGCAATGTGATGCTGGTGCATGGAAAGTAGGCTATTTAGTAGACTAAATGTTTTCAGTGTTCAGCAGATCAAATCAATAGTTATTAGCCGGCAGCCAATGCAATCTTGAACAAGGTTGAAAGAATAAGGTGCATGTAAATAGTTCATTACGTTCACCCACACAGTTGGCAAAGACTAGATATTTGAGAGCTGGACATTAGAAATGTAGACAATATAAATACAATCATGTTATAGGGATGGTGAGGGAAATGAAGTATAGGTGCCTGTGTGTGAGGTAAGGTCGACAAAAAATGTCTTTTTTTTTTTTAGTTTGTGTTCTCCGTCCAGCAGACATTGGCTTTAAGTGTTTACAGCCTTTCCTATCAATAGGTTCTATCACACAAACTGACCGATAAATGATGTATTCTCATGCATACAGTTAATACAACCAATGGTGTTCGTATCTTCAATACTATTCATGTGAAGCCTGTTATCCAGGATTCCTTAGGATCTGTAAATTTTTCTTTTAAAAAAGCATTTTTCTGTGATGAAAACACTCTCGCGACACGGAATGGACAAAAAGAATGACTCATTAGAAGCTTTTTCTCCCAAAGTAAGAACTAAGTTTGAGTTTTGAATTTAGGCACATCAGCAGAATTTAGGCCATGTCGTGCCCGAAAAGTAAGAGCTAAAGAAAACATTCGTTGCTGGCATGTGTTGAAGCAAATAATGAGCTCCAGTAAAAAGTCGATTTGTCTGAGAAACATGATGATCCGCCTTTGATTAAATGATATGTTTAATAAATTAAATTGTCCACGGCCTTTTAAAGTTTCATCATCATCTGTCCCTTGTTTATCGACAAGTTTATTTAGCCCAAGTGACTAGTCTCTTTAGTCCAAGTTTATCTAGAAGAGTCTCTTTAGCCCAAGTTTATCTAGACTAGTCTCTTTAACCCAAGTTTATCTAGACTAGTCTCTTTAACCCAAGTTTATCGACAAGTTTATTTAGCCTTATTTCTTCGTTCTTGTATTATCCAGCTTCACATCCAATAAAAAAAAAAAATATAGTTACCATTTTCTGGGCTCCATTAATAAAGTGCACTGAATAGCAGATTTGTTTTTTGACCTACAATTTTATATACAAGAGTAACGCACTCTAGATACCTCAGAATTTGCTTTTTTTTAGTTTTAAATACTGTAAATAATGATTGGCGCCGAGGCTTCGTCCCGTACCCCATCGGGAGAGCTCACAGCATTCCCTCAGACCCCTATCTCCCCCAGATTCCTATCTGGCATGGGTGGGGTGTCTACTGTCTTTCTACTAACTAAAGGAAGAGTCTATTCTAGAATAAATAATAAAATAATACAATGAAGATTACTTACGTATAGACATACACATACATATATGTCGAGGGGGGGGTTTACCCGCCCAAACCCCTCCCGCCCCCAACCCAGAAAAAAAATTCTAGCTACGCCCATGATACAGTTCATTATATATCAAATAATGTAACATGTAATAATTTGCATTAGAGCTGCTCATTTTGAAATGCGTTCAAATTACTCTTCTCCTTATGTAGTGTGTTCAATGTCTAGGTTAAAAATCAAACACAAACATAAATTAAACAATATCTGGAACAACTTCATAGTTCTTCATAGTTCATAGCACGGAAAATACATGTAATATAAGTTAGAAGAGCAAACAAACATTCGTTGGCATTGATTTGTTTTTCACAAAATCATCCGGAACAGTCTATTATAGATACTTAAAACTATTGCAATGTTTTGGAAGGAACATTAAAGGTTAAATCAGATTTTCAATAGCATTTAGTGTTGTTGTTTTTTTATATAAACATAACGGACAGACCGACCAATAGACAAAACGCACAAAAATAAGCGACTTTTAAACAAAATATATATAAAATCTGATTATTTAAAAATTTCAAAGGAATTAGTTTAGCACTATATCATGTCACTGCGTTACGCTACTGCATGAAAGTCACTGCATAAAAAGTTCCATTTTAAAAAATGTGCGTGATATTTACATACAGAGTGCATTTTTAGCCTTGATAAACAAACATAAATGTGTTCTTTATTTTTAGCAGCTAGTTGACCAGAAAAAACACATATAACTAATATTTACATTTGTTATGAACATTTCTTGTACATTTTATAAATATATTTGACTTAGTGATACTGAAAATACACAACAAATTGTCTTTCTTGTTAACATATTGTAACATTGCCTCCCTTACATTTACGTAATTGTTTTAGAATTGGTGTATTTTTATGAAAAAATCGCTTGCATAATTAATTTTATAAACTAAATGTTTGCTTTTAGAAAACCAAAAGTAGCCATTGCACCTAAACTTTTCAAGCTGCATCGCATGGTGAAATAATATTTTTCATTTCTGTTCTAGTTTTCGAGATCTTAAGTGTGACATTGTGCATAAAATTAATAGCGGCTTTTTCCCTTACGGGGGCCGCTAAAAAATGAAACTGAAAAATATATTTCTGTGTGCTACTCCGTTCCTTGTCATTGTTGACATTTCCAAAGTTTTTTTACGATCAAAATCCAAAACATTAAAAGTAGAGAAAAACTAATCTTTTGGCGAAACACTAAAAAATTCCAGTTTGTTCAATACTCATAAAATGAAGGGGAATACTTATGTGTAGTTAGGACTAATAGTGTAATAGACTTATGCATAGTTAGGACAATAGGAATATTAGACTTATTTGTAGTTAGGACTATTAGACTTATGTTTAGTTAGGACTATTAGACTTATGTTTAGTTAGGACTATTAGACTTATGTTTAGTCAGGACTATTAAGACTTATGTTTAGCTAGGACTATATGTACATCTAAATCTATTAATGAATTATGGACATGGTTATTTATCTATGTTTATGAGTAATTCGACAAAGAATGCAGGCTAATGAATGCATACAAACTCACAAATCCTATGACTCTGATTGTGCTTAGCTAGTGTCTTTGTTGACATAAGGAAATGGGTGAGAGAGAGACCTACTTTTAAAACCATTTGTCGCCCCCCCCCAAGTGCCACCAACAACTGTGTCCAACTGAGCAATGTGCAAGGTCAACTAGAACTGATAAGGTAACAATACACTGTCAAATCTCTGATAAGAATTTCACAGATAGCCCCCTCCCCAAAACACACACCACTCTTACCTATCACCCTCCCATTTGGGCATAAGCCATATTAACTCTTTCTCTCCGTAATTATTTTAATTTAATGAGTTCAAATCAGCGTTGGTATCGTACATTAGGAGAGAAAGAGTTAACTACATGTTGGCATACCAAACGTATATGATCCTGTTTTTTTCCCCCTGATGGCCCGTAAATTAAATACTAATGTTTATTTTAGTCATTGAACAATGACTCTAAAGAGCTGCGGCGTGAAATACATCAGAATAATTGTTCAATGCAGTACTTAAAAAACTAAAACATCGGCAATATACTTGTGGTAACTAAGAATACAGCAATCAGAAGGAGGAACCTCGATCAATATTTGGTGTTAAATTACTGGAGAATGTGTAAAAGGTCGAGAAATCTGAAATCGACTTATTTCAAGTTCTCAGCGGCACAGAAACCACCTTCCTCAAGAGATAGAGACTCGAAATGTTCTTGCGATGATCTAGAGACTCGAAATGTTCTTGCGATGATCTAGGACTCGAAATGTTCTTGCGATGATCTAGGACTCGAAATGTTCTAGCGATGATCTATTATGTGAGACAACACGTGTACACTTCAAAAACTCTTGATTCAAACTTTCTGAACCAAACTTTCTGAACTAGATGAGAGCATGTCTAGATCTACTCATTCAAGTTGTTTAGTACCTTTTATCTTCTGATGATGGATGATGAATTTACAATCCAAGTGCTACATGTTGTATTTCAATTGACAATCAAAATGCCACATGTATTTCCATTGACAATCTAAGTGCTATATGTATTTCCATTGTCTTTAACAAGTGTGTGAAAAGAAGAAACTTCAGGCCAGCAAGTACTTGTCTCCTGTTGATGTCCTATGTTGAGACAAGCTGCAATCCTGAAATCAAAACAGATTGAGCCAACACATCTTGATGAAGAGATTGAAGCCAGTGCAACATAACAATGTGAAGTGACAGTGCTACATAACAATGTGAAGTGACAGTATGCTTAACTGACAATACGTTTCAGGGAAGCAAAACAATAGTCTCAAAATAAAACTAAAAAAAACAAACGTTTAAGGAGTGACCTGGAAAGAATTGAAACACGTCAATTGATACAGAGACACGTTTAAGTCAATCAGGTTGTTATGAGACACGTTTAAGTCAATCAGGTTGTTATGAGACACATTTAAGTCAATCAGGTTGTTATGAGACACATTTAAGTCAATCAGGTTGTTATGAGACAAGTTTAAGTCAATCAGGTTGTTATGAGACACGTTTAAGTCAATCAGGTTGTTATGAGACACGTTTAAGTCAATCAGGTTGTTATGAGACACGTTTAAGTCAATCAGGTTGTTATAGTTAAATCTCATAAAAGTAAGAAAAAAAAAGTTTAATAAATCAATGTCATGAATCAAAATATTTTAATGCAATGCGTAGCACCCGAAACTTCGAGAAATGTGAACAATTGAATTATGAAATGACAGCTAATAGATTTAGTGTTGAAATGTGAACAATTGAATAATGAAATGACAGCTAATAGATTTAGTGTTGAATCCATTTTATGATATGACAGATATTGATTGAAACCGTCATTTAAATCATAAGAACAGCTGCTGACCGGGGAAAATGGAGGGATTTGGTTACGCGAACTGTCACAGCACCCCTATGATGACAATGTACAAGATATCCTCCATTCCTAGTTTATTAAATACTCTCAATTCTATAGGTAACAAAAATGATATCATCCTAAGAACATGATCTAGATGCCCTAATTATTTGATGCGCCCCAGGTAGAAAGGAAAGTTTGTTAAGCTCCCGATTGTAAAGAAAAACAAACTCAAACACTATTGGCGCTGTTCACTGTTTCCGTGACATTTTAACAAGCTCTCGTATGAAAGAGATTGCATTGTGTTGTACTTCTAAGGAAATGTTTTCCCACTGCTGAGCCCCCATTCATCAAGGCGAAATGGTCACGCTGACCCTTTCTTATGTAGGTCAATGGCCAGACGCTGTACATACACTTTCTAGGCTTGTAAGAAACCGAAACATTTATTATCCTCCAGACACGATTAAGACATAGCAAGCAGGATTAGAGACAGCAAAGTAGTTAGCACAACATGTATAGGCCTAGAGAGAGAGATTTTACTCCTTCATAAACAACCTTTCGGTCACGATTTGAACATCAGAGAGAAGATACGAGACCCCAATCCCTCTTTTGTTCCCATAAGCAATTAAATCATTGATGTTCACTTCACATGTAATGTTTAAGTAAAACTGTGGTAGGAACTAATTTGAATCCATATTCCAGTTGACAGTGTATGTTTCATTTGCTCTCATTTGTGATGTGTACTGCACAATTGTAAGACAAATTTCATCCAGGTTAATAAAGACCTACACACCTATTCTACATTAGTGCCCCCCCTTCCCCAACTGGCCTCACAAATGACCCTGAGATTGGACCATAGCGCTCTGAGCATGCTAAGCATGAAAGTAGCACTATATAAAAGCTTTTTTTTTTCCCATTAACATAACAGAGGCAACCAGCAGCTAAAGCCTGCATGTAATACTAAACCCTTTACCTATTATATCTAGGCGTGTTTCTCCTCTAAATGATTGTACCGACATTTTAAGACGCTACTGACTTATTAAGACATGTTTGGTTAGTGAAGTGTAACGACTCGGTGAAAAGATCATTCTACCGAGATATGTTTATTTAGACGAAATGTACAGTTTAAACAAAGACAGTTATCTTGTTGCAGCATTTCAAAGAAAAATGATAATAATCAACACTAAGGAAATAGATATTTTACAGCAATATCATCTGATCCTGATCATTGTGATCTGTACTTTAGCACAATTCTTGGTTCTGGACCAATAGTAAAGAAAAACAAATGCAAAACAAGAAAAACAAGAAGAATTTATACGACGTGTAATGTATTCATTAGTTGGGATCAGTCATGTAATTAAATTTGTAATAAATCTGTATGATTAGAATTACTTTTACCAATTGTTTTTGTTTAGCGCTATTTCATGCTTTTAGTTTTCTCAATACGCTATCATCCTATCACTTAACTGGACTAGTTAGGAAAATGGGGGGGGGGGGGGGGGGAGAGGGAGAAAGGGCTATCCTCAAGCCGTCAAGCTAACCACTCTGCTAATGAGGTTCTATGAATATAGAAGATTGTTTGGTTATGTATTGTTTGTTTCAAAATCACTTTTAAGCGGCAACCTATAAAGGGGACTAATACAGCTTATACCATCACTTCCGTCAAGTGCTATTTCTTTCTCTGGACGAGATACCAAACAAAATAATTAATTACCAATAGTTAATTAACTTATTGGTAATTTTTTTTTATTCTTGTGTTGTCGGGTAAAAGAAATAATTGTGAAAATTTTCAGCTTGTTCCGCGATTGGGTGTGGTAGAAATAACGTGTACAAACTTTTAACCACACAGACAGTGGGTTGATACACATTTTTTTTTTTTTTTTTTTTAAAAACATAAATAGATAAAATAAGAAGCAAGGGCTAAAGGCTTAGCATGGTGTGCTTTGTCCATGAACTATACAGATGGGTTAGTCACGTGACGATAGTATCACTCATTTTAGTACAGAGAGAGAGAGAGAGATGGGAGAGGTCTTTCCAGGGTAACCCGTAACCCAAGACCTGGGAATGTTTCAAAACAATATAAATATAGAGAAAGTATAACGTTCATTTTCATTTCGTAACACGGAGGTTTGTATGATAAGTAGTTTAGTAGCTGACAGTTCACGATGGTATCAACTCAAACAAAGGACAGGCTATCGTTCTACCACATAAACCGTTTGCCAATGAATCGTTAGCGAAGTCTTTTTTTTAAGTATTTGCAGTCAACTCAAGTAAAAACTGTTTAGAAGCAGCAACGAAATGTAAATGCCAGATTGTCATTTGTGTTGAATTCTTTATTTTTCCATTCAACAAAAATAAACGAAGTACTAAATAAATTGATAAGACAGTTCAACACTGAGATGAACTAAACATTTACCCAATTTTTTTTTTCCTGAGTAAAAAGAAAAATGCCAAGTTTATGAGTCAACGATGGTTTTTCTCCAGGGACCGATGTAATTATAGGACTATATTTTAATGGAAATAAACGTATATTCATCCGATTTTGTTTCTGTATTTGGTGTCTTATTAGAAAGAAAATGCTGGAAGCATGTCTTAGGTATTTTCACCGCTGGTAAATAATGAATTGCGTGAACAAATTTCTATTGAATGCATTCATGGATAGAAAAGCAGAGTGAATTATTATAAATTTGTTTTGTATATTTAGTTAGCCTTCTTCTATTCATGTACTAAAAAGCAGTGTGAGTACATGTTTAATTATCCCCATACATTAATGCACCAAATAGCAGTGTGAGTACATGTTTAATTATCCCCATACATTAATGCACCAAATAGCAGTGTGAGTACATGTTTAATTATCCCCATACATTAATGCACCAAATAGCAGTGTGAGTACATGTTTAATTATCCCCATACATTAATGCACCAAATAGCAGTGTGAGTACATTTTTGGTTAGCCTCTTAACGTTCGTGATTCTACTAGTATTTAGACTGACCACGACTTGATTACTAAAACATAAAAATATTTCAGACAATCATACGTTCAATGCAGTAACACTCCATTAGGCTTGACAATGAGATCCTTCAGCACAATGATATCTCGCGGGTAATAGTGTAGGAGACGTAGGGTGTCCCTTGAACTCAACAAGCCTGGCCTAGATTGTCAGCTGATTGTATACACGCTCATTGATAAACTAAATGTGTGACAAAGTCTGTGGGGTAGGAAGTACATGGGACTAGCACGTTGTAACCAACACACACATAGTGCACGACTAGGGTCTTGATTTAATTTTTAAAACACTTGGATTTACTTTGATAGAGATATTGATCTAAATATAGCCTTTTACTTTTAGTAGACTTTGACAAAGAATGTCATAGGCTGTTTAAATAGCTTTTTTTTTTTTTTTGACTATTATAGGAAGTAAACAAAAGAAAAAATAAACTTGAAATGTATATAAGTATTTTGCTTTCCTTTTCTAGAAGTAACAGCTGGTTGAAAATATTGTCAGAAAGCGGAAGTTTAATTTCTTATATTAGGGATTTTACACTGATACAAACACACACACGCAATGAAATCCCCTCGCAGGGGGAGGGGGTGGAATTTAGTGACTTTTTTTTTTTTTTTTTTTTTAAGCTTTGATTTTGTTTATTTTAGGTGAAATTTTAATGTTAAACCATCTCTTGCCTCAATACAGCGAATGGAGTTTTAAGGTTCCCTTCTTCTATAAAGCAAAAAATAAAGCAAACGACAGTCACCAAATTACATAAGCGTAGCCAGGGGGGGGAGTGGAGTTTAAAACCCCCTCCAATTTTTTTTAAAGATAAAACCCCTTTTCAATATAAGACTAAAGCATCTAATACAACAGACACCTCATTCTATGAGCGTAGCCAACAGGGGTTTTGAGTTAAAACAAACAAACCTCCAGACAGAGGGCTTTAAGTTACCCTCGCCCTAAGGGTTTTGAGTTTTACCCCACCCTTTTTTTTTCCAGCGGGATTTGAAGCTACGGGCCACACCTTAAATATAAAATTAAAGCAAACAACAGTCACAAAATTCTATGAGCGTAGCAAAGGGGGAGGGGTTGAGATTAACCCACTCCTGCAGAGGGCTTTAAGTTTTAAGCCCCCTCCAGATGGTTTTGAGTTTAAAACCCCCTACAGAGAGTTTTGATGTTAAAAAAAAACTCTTCAATATAATAATAATTGCCTCATCATCATCATCAAACTCCATTTTAGTGAGGGCTTGAGAGGCTCAAATCCTCTCTTGTAAAAGCCCTGGGCAGAAACCTTGCTGTATTGCGTAGAGCATACACCATCGAGAATTTTTGGTTTCCCAGACCTGTCGAGACGGAGATCAGCAAGTCTGGGGCAATGATCGCCTCGAGCCTTCGCAAAGTATTTAAAGTGATAATTGGCTCGGGCAGACCAATACCACTTTTTAAACTAAATGCAGTCCACAGTTGCACAGAAGTCTGAGACGGCTGTGAACAACAGTTATAGGTTTTATATCGGAGTTTCCGTCTCCTGGGCTGGCTGCCGACCAAAGCTAGTCTGCCCATTGGCTTAATTGCAGTTTTATGTTTAGATCCAGGTCAAGACTCCGAAACGTGACGTAGAAGGTAAATGGCAAATATGGCGCTAATATATGTGAATAGAGATTTAGTTCAAGACAATCCACAACGACAATTTGTGTAAACTAATTAAAACTATATGATTCAATATAATTCTAATGCAAACTACGGTCATCAAATTCTAAGTAGCTAAGGAAGTTTTAAGTCTGTTAAGAAAAAAAAAAACAACTCCGGTGATTTTTTAGTTTAACCCCCCCCCCCCCCAAACAGATGGTTTTGATGATGAAACTTTCCTTTCCGATATAAAATCTAAAGGAAACCACAGTCACCAAATTCCATGAGCGTAGCCAAGAGGGGTTATAAATTTCTACCAGCCGATGGGCTCCATTCATTAATAAAGTGCAGTAAACAGGGTTTCTAGACCAATGTCAATATGAAATTCCAGGAGTTTTCCAGGGCATTTTCAGGAGAAATTTGTAAATTCCTGGACATAATATTCGCGCCAAAATATTATATAACAATAGTCAAAGTTAATGTATTTTAGGTTTAATAATTAAATTAAATTACCATGCTCATGGGTATACATTCCTGCCATCACTGTCCAGAGTTTAGAAAATTCAGTGCTCACAAGCTGGCTAAAGAAAGTATTCAGTCTATCAGAGGTGACACTGAAGAACTGGGAGGCAGAACTTGTGGTTAAAATGGAATTGTCATTGTGTACATTCAGATTTAATGCTATCACAGTCATCTGCACTGATACGGTCAAGCAGAATCAAGATGCTCAAAGTGGCATATAAATCATTTAAGGAGCTATCAAAATCTTGCAAAGGGTACCTATTTGGGCTTTTGCCATTTTCAACTGTGGAAAATAGCATTCTTCAATGGAGATTTTTCAACGAGTTTGAGAACCTCTGTCAGTTCTGCTTTTCATCTAGAATTTAAAAGATCGCTAACTTTAGTTTTGATTTAGAAGATTTTTGGTGTCTGTCAAATCTACACTAAGCAGTGTTGCAACATAAGTACATGCTTTGAAAACAGCTGGTGTCATACATCTTTGCGACAATGACTGAAGCATGCTAAAGAGGTCTTGGGTCATAATGCATTAAAGGGCAACCAACAATAGTGCATCTGATTGATATTTTTTAGAAAAGGTTGCAAAACCTTTGCAATTGAGATGAATCTTTCAATTCTGGAAAACAGCCGTTGAGGTGCTCAAAAGACTTTGATTGCCTTCTTAGCAGTAATTTAAGACTGTATGAATTTGTACTGGCATAGCTGTGGGTGTAGGACAAGTAACAGTCACTGTGACTGTGGCAGCCTTATTTTGACAATGACGGTAACCATCTAATTTAACAGACTCTCGCTTGTGCTTATCGGATTTCGAATGCGATTCACGTGCTGCTTCACGAATGTTTGAAACGATAATTTTTTTTATAATGACAACTAAAAGCTTTAGTGTCACTGACGGACGATTTCTGAAGCCAAGATTTCTAGATCTAGAAATCTAGATAGATCTAGATTATATCTTTTTCAAGCCACAGTTTTGCACAGTGCATTAAACGACGTCTCGAATTTAGGCATTTTAATACAAACTTGGTTATAGATTATTATAGAATAGTGAATAGATCTAGATCTAAATCTAGTATTCAAGAACAGTCCAATGATCGAACAGTCAAGTCTTAAGGATATTTAAGATTCTTGTATAAGACTAGATTCTAGATCTAGCTTAGATTGAACACAGTGCCACACACAATAAGAAACTAAGATTACATCTAGTCTAGATCTATATCTAGACTAGACCTATTTATCAAATTCAAATTGCCAGTGTACAGATGAAATATGATCTAATAATGTAGCCCGATGAAAATATAAGGGCACAAAATGAAACAGAAAAAAAATTAAGTCTAAAAAGATATGTAATGTAGTTCTAATTTGGATGTGTTCATTGAGAAATCGATCTGATAACGATACTAGATCTATATACTCTATATGTAGATATCGATCAGATCTATATTGTCAAGGAACAGTAATCACATTCTGCGCAAACACGGAAACGCTAATTTCGCATTTATTTCCGCCACGACGGCCCATCCGCGGCAATGGTGCCGAATTTTTTAAAAATTTTTGGGGGGCCGTTTTTTTTTTTTTTCGATCAACAAAATTCCAGGACATTCAAAGAGATATTTTAAAATTTCCAGATTTCCATGACTTTTTGGTTTTTTTTTGAAATTCCAGGACATTGGTTTTGAACCAATTTTTTTTAAAGCAGGATAATAATAATAACAATAATAATCTTTATTATCATTAAGGAAATGTGTCTTACAATTTGTGCATTACACCAAACAAAAAACAACAACAAAAAAAACATTATTACTATAGAAAACCAAAATATACATTCACACCATACTCACTCATAATTTACATGCGAAAAGTTTACATCAGATAGTTTCTATTTAATGATTTGATTGCCAGTGGAACAAAAGAGTTTTTGTGTCTGTTTGTCTTTGCTATCGGTGTCTTGTATCTCTTTTGTGATGGTAAAATCACAAAATCCTGACCCCCAAAAAGTGATTTTTTTTTTAATTTCTAGAATCTTTTTTATGAATGTTTTTCTCAAACAGCTGCCCAAATGGAATTTTGTTTTTTTGCCAATAACTTTACCAGCTGCATTTTGGATTCTGTGAAGTTTATTTTTAATGTTCAGAATGCCATACAGACAGTGATATTAAAACTTAAAATATTGCAGATGTGAGCGTGATGAAACATAGCCAAGGCCTTTTCCCTAACATTAAACGAGGACAGTTTTCTTATTAATCGTAATCTTTGCTGCCTTTTTTGTCTAAGTATTTGCAGTACAATTTAATTTATTGTCTAAGATAGTATTTCAATGGTCTCTCAGACTACAGAAACAATATCATTTTCTTTCTTTTCCCTACGAAAATACATCATCATTTCTTTGGTGTTGTTGTTTTTTTTACATTTAATAATAAAAAAAAATATCTTTACAGTATTTTTCAATGTGTTCTATTTCTCTGAAATACTCGTTTAAGTCGGAACTTTCTGAGAGCAGGGCAAGAAGAGCCGCGTCATCAGCGAAATTGTGAAGGAGTAAAAAGGACTATCGAATTGAAATGTACAACAGTGTACAAAATAAACCACAATGGCGATGTCACAGTCCCATGTATTATATTGGACTAATCTTCAACGCCTCCATTTTTTTTTTTCAATAAGTAAATGGAGTTGTTTGGTATTTTTGTTTTAAAGACCGAAAAAAAAGGTGCCCTGGCTGGGAAGGGCGGGGTGTCTACAGTCTTTCCACTAACTCCAAGAAGAACCTGTTCTAGGGTACAATAAACGTCTTCCGATAGAATAAAGGTTGGAATGTAATAAAGATTAATTACGTACACACACAATTATAAATAGGCTAAATAAATATATAAATATGGATGGCAAAAAATCCCCCCCCCAAAAAAAAAACAACAACACCTGACTACGCCCATAGTTTCGATTTTTTAATTTTTTTTTTTTTGGATTCCATGTAACAAACAGCAATGGCACCAAGACCTTTAATGCCTGTTTTTTTCTATGTCGTTCTATGACTTGGCTTCCATACACAGACATTGGACCAAACGTAAAAGAGAGACCTAAACAGCTAAGCTTATAAATGTTTTAAAGAACTGAAATGATTGCGTTTGTAAGTTGAAAGATGTTGGATTGACAACCAGTGTTAAAGTGTAAGGGCCTATATAGCCTGAAATAGGAATGTCTCCAGTTGATGAGTTTTGTTATGTTTCCATGAGTCTATATACAGTCTAGTGAAATGTTACCAGTAAGCATAAATAAGAAATTCTCTAGTAGCATTTAGAAATACAGTGTATTTGTTATGAATAGTTGTTTTGCTTTTCAACTAAGTGTTTATATTTCAGTGAAACAGTACTACTCGACATGTTTGTCCTTGCATGTAGGCCTGTACCCTAAATTTGTGTCATCATGTCTTTTCCTGTGCTGGATATTACGCTCTATCCGACTAACTCAATAATGAACATGATTTTCATCTGAGATTACGCCCACAAAACTTTCCCGCCCATATTAATGGAGTACAGAGACATGGATAGGCAATGAAACTGTCATGGTTGATGAATGCAGGATTGAATACTTTTGTAATTGAAGATTTTATTTAGTTAAACACATTTGGAATGTTAGGTAACAGGCAGTGACTTGAATTTTAAAATCTACTTCAATCTAGATTATATATATATATATATATATATATATATATATATATATATATATATATATATATATATATATATATATATATATATATATATATATATATATATATATATATATATATGTATATATATATGTATGTATGTATGGTATGGTATGGTATGGTATGGTATGGTATGTATGTATGTATGTATGTATGTATGTATGTATGTATGTATGTATGTATGTATGTATGTATGTATGTATGTATGTATGTATGTATGTATATGGGAAAAAACGCTAATTACTGCCATTTGTCTGAAAAATGCCAGGTTTAGATCCCTTTCTGCTATATAAAACAAAAATTAAGTAATTAGTACTAAATGATTAACTAATTGGTTAATTTTTTTATTGATTCGTGTATTGTCATCGACTATGAATAATTATGCAAAATTTCAACTTGATCCGAGACTGGGAAGTGGGAGAAAAAAACGTGTGAAATAAAGGGATTAAATCCATACAGACATAAATCTTATTAAGTAGCATTTATTCTCTTTATTTCGACATCAAACAAAATAATTAAATAATAACAATTAATTAACTAATTGGTTAAATATTTTATTGATCCATGTCTTGTCAGGTTCAATGAATTAAGTGTGTATAGTTGTAACTTGATCCAAGAATGGGAAATGGGTGAAAAAAACATGTTAAAACTTTTTACCAGACAGACAAACAGAGTTAATATAAACTTTATATTTAAATAAGTTCATTCCTGAGAATGCTCGAGTGCCTTCCATTACAATTATATGAATAAATCTGGTCCTGACAAGCCACTAAAGCTGATGCCCCATAGTTCTCCTAGTCCAAAACCTTATCAAATCCGCCACACGAAACAGATGAACCTCATCAAGATCAAACCAACACTATTGTGAAGCCGATAATACTCTATGGGAACCACCGACACCATCTTGAATTAATTAATTAATGCCTGCTTCGGGAAGATTCTTATGGTCCGCTGGCCATACATGATCGCCAATGAGGAACTGTGACAAAGAACTAAGCAATGGCCTATTGAAGAAGATATCCTTCTGAGAAGCTGATGATGGATAGGTCACACTTAGATGGGCCACACTTTTCTCAAAACTGCACCAAACTTCACAAGACTTTACCTGGAACCTCCAGGAAAGAGGAAGCGGGGGGGGGGGGGGAGTACAGAAATAGATGATATCGAGATTTGAATGCAGATGCCATGCAGATGGGCAAGATGTGGGGACAGTTGAAGATAATCGCCTGGAGGTACCTGGTGCTCCGAACAGGACCACATGCAGAGAAATAAGATGAGAACTGGCAAAATCGCATACAATCCAGGTCATAAGGTTCTACAAATGTTAAAGTTGAACAGTCTATTTTCCAAGGCCAACTAAGATGGGCACAAGGCCAACTATGATGGGCACAAGGCCAACTAAGATGGGCAAAGGCCAACTAAGATGGGCACAAGGCCAACTAAGATGGGCACAAGGCCAACTAAGATGGGCAAAGGCCAACTAAGATGGGTTCAAGGCCAACTAAGATGGGCACAAGGTCAACTAAGATGGGCACAAGGCAAACTGTCCTCATCTGTTTTACAAGTTTCAGACGTTCTTTGAGATGTGTAAGTCCTAGCACAAGTCTCCTGCTGGACTGCAGGGAGAGTCGCTAACAGTCCTAAGCTTACAACCTGTCAGCCATCCATTTTGTTAATAAACCTATTTTCAAACTACACAGAGCTATATAACGGAGAAAGCTGGATAATCACCATAGACGTAGTTAATAAAGATACACTCAACTTTCCATCAAAGAATGTGAAATCAACGAATTAAACTGTGTGGGGGGGGGGGGGGGGGGGAAATCTCAAATAGGTCAAAGCTGTGAGCGTTACTTTTTAAGCTTGGAACAAATTGTTTTTTTAAAAAAAATGAAATCTCTCCACATATTAATGTCCAGTCTTCAAGAGATACCTAACTATTATAAGTAAAAGTTGTTGGCCATTTTGTTGCCTATTTACACGACTTCCTCATCAAGCAGTGCCTATAAAAACTAATTTGAATACAAGTTTAAACCTTATAATATCTAGTAGGCCTGGTAAAAATGTAAAATGAGTTTAACCAAGACTTTATAATTAGCTGATAAAAGAAGGAATTATTTGTGTAAAGAATACATTGCTCATTTAGTTGACAACTGAATCACCTGCATGGATAGTTCATGGTGGTTATAATTAACAGGTATCCATTTAAGTCCTCCCCCCCCCCCCAATTTATTACATTATTTTAAATATATCCAATATCCACCACCAATAACATTATATTTAATATGTTTAAATATGTTTTTAATATTTTATATGAGAGTTGGCAGTGTATCATTGGTACATATCAGTACAGATCACAAGGTGCAGAATATTTTATTGTCATAATGATTCAAAACATCAACAAATGTAAGACTGATTCATATTCATAATTGCAACATTGATTCCTATGACACATAAGGAAAAGAAATCCAACAGAAATATTTATTTAGAGTGTCTTAGCATGCATTTTTCCATTCTGGCAAAAAAATGGTCAATATCTATCAATAAATCCAGTGTCAAAGATAAAACAAATAAGGAGTAGATGGTGTTAAACTCTCCCTTTAATGATAGCCCTGGTCAGTGTCTTTTACTCTAATAAACACAAATCTGATTGTTGTACTTTTATCTACATGAAAATTAATTACTAGCTTACTGAGCTATGAAATATAGTTATATACTCATGGTTTGTGCATCAAAAGGTCACTTGTGTAGTTGTGTGTTCTTTAGTCCAGCCTCCTAATTGAAATTTATTTCCAAGTAAGCAAAATATTAACAGGTTACCCATGTAGAGGTGTGGCTTGAAGTCCAGCCCCCTACACTAATTAAGATTGACCTCTAAGTAAACAAATTCAGTTCTCTCTATACAGTGTCAACATGTTGATATTATGTCCACCCCCAATTGACTTAATGTGGTCACCTATCTATTTACTCAATCTGAACCAGTGATGCCCAACCTAATTCAATCTGTGGGCCATTTTAATTTCCAACACTCGTGTCGCGGGCCATATGATCAAAAAGGTAATAAAAAAAAAAAAACTTGAAATTGACCTGACACTATTTTATTAGAAACCCGTGGGTTTAGTACTAACATTGATAAATTGGGATATTTGAAATTTATCTTTTATCCATGTGTCAGAAAATGTCTTTATTTCTCTACTTAAATTGTGAGCAACCTAGTAGATAGCCTCACCACTAATTTCCTTGTCTCTTTTTGGTAAATATTCCCATTGATCCTACAATCTCTAGGCCTCTAGGCATAGTTTAACAATCTTTAATTCACAGCTCAATCCAAAAATGCTGTCATATTTGTTCAATGGTTCTGGTAGATTCTTAATTAACTTTTCATAGAGGCATAAATGTTAAAGCTTGTGGTACCAATCCATCAGAGATTGGTGTCATAATGTAGGTAAAGATACATTTTTCAACCTTTTATTTTATAAAGGAGGTGGGGAGATTTGACACACTTTTTTGTACAAGATATATCCTTACAGCTAGACAGAGAGATACACTCTCACAGGTAGTCAGACATCTCATCATCATCATGTCGTTAAAATGTTTCAATGTCAAGACTAACAAAGTAAACAAACATTCCAACCACTGATGCTATGAATGTAATGTGCATTTTGTTAGAATACATATTTAGTACATTTAAGAAAGTCATCAGAGTGGTAATCTCACAACCAAAAGGGTAGATATAGAATAAGACAAGAAGTATGACAAGTTTAGAGATGCTAAGAGTAGTTACAATATGGACTCTTAGTGTAGAGGACTCCATGACAATTTTCCTTGAAAATAATTGTTTAAAGTTGATTAAAGTATTATCAATTTATTTGAAGGGCATCAGAGAGAGACTAGCAGATTTGCGAAGTCACATGATATAGAATAGCAACAATTTATAATAATAAGTTTCATTTCTGAACTATAAAATTTACATACTATATGTTATTTTTGTAATAAAAGATGTTTTGTGCATATTCTTATATTTCTAAGAACATTATTTTGTTTTAAATATAAACTTTCATACATTCCATAACATACACAAGTGGAACCATGTCCATTTTATATATTAAATGTAGGTACTACTGTGTACTTTTTACTCTCCGGCCAACTATCCTGCAGTGAATATGACCACATAGTGAAAAAAGGCTGGATATTTGGACAGAGCCGAAGCTATTTGGTGCATCCTTATTTTAGATAGATCTATAATCCAGATTTAGATCTCTAGATTTGAAGAGAATAATTATTACTATTGGTGTGAATAGCCTACATACAGAAATCTCAAGATCTAGAATTTAGAATAGACATATATATATACAGTGCTTTTTTTTTTTGTGACGGTACGCACAGGTACTATGTCAAAGTGGGGGAAAATATATATATATATATACATACATACTCCTGCTTAGACTTACCAGAGTCTAGTTCTCCTAGAGTTAAACTAACAGACTATTCTTATTCTTCATATTGCCTTTATTAATCTATTCCAGAATCTAGATCTCTAAATTATTAAGATGTCTAGAGTAGAGATTACACTAGCTAGTAGAGCTGCTGCCTTGTCGTGTGGTATGTTAGCTGGACAGTTTTTCTGATGTCTTGATGTTCCCGGGTTCATACCCTGCCCCCTGATTTCCCCCAAAGGGTTAGGGTTAAAAGGTTGTTTGTTTCTAAAATGTTTTACATGTTTCTGATATTCCTTCAGAATTGAAGATATTACTTCCTAGTACAAACGAATGGCTGCCTTGTCATGTGGTTTGTGTATTGGACTGTCATTGGGACTTATCGATGGTCATAAGTTCAAACCTTGCCCCCTCCCATCCCTGTCATCCTGTGGGAGGTTTGGACTCTAGAGGAAGTATATTATCTTCATTCAGACATTTTATATATTTTATATCAATCATTTGCTGATCTAGATCTACTAATAACTAGATCTAAATATATATGTAAAATATCTAAAATATTTATGATCGAGAATCTAGATGGAAAATCTATCATGTAGAGTCTAGATTTAGAAAGAAATCTAGTCACTAGTGTAAATCTCTAAAATAATGACAAATAGTCTACTTAAAACTGCATTAAATTAGTAGTATACAGATTAGCAATTAGATTTAATAATTTAAAATACTTAAATACAATTAAATATTCTTCAAATTGAAAGCTCTGCAAGGCGTCAATATTTACAAAGTTTTAAGATATTATTATAAAAATCTTTATAACTTGATACTTAAATGATAATGTAGCTCACTAAGTCAACTGTGAGTCACTAATTAAAACTATCTCTATGTCAAGATTGACTAGATATGATAATTTAAATTTAGATAATAATCTAGACCTAGACTAGAGTCACTAATCTAGAATCTAATCTCTAGATAATAGATTATCATTATAATATTCTATCTAGAATCTAGATCAACATATATATAGATCTAGAATCTAATGATATAGATCATCTTGATTCATGAGTCATTCATAATGTCATTGACTGTTATTAGTGTTATTAGTTTAGTCTTAGTGTTATTCACTGTTTACGAATCAGTCGAATGGACTAGACTCACTAGACTAGATCTAGGACTAGAATCTAAGATGACTAAGAATGTCGAGCTAATCTAGATTCTACAATTCTAGATAGAATACTACAACTAGAGTCTAGAGACTAGAGTCTAGATCTATTCTAATTAATATTTTTAAAAGATCTAGAATCTAGATCTAGATTCTAGTAGTTATTAAGTTATTACAGTAGTAGACTCTATATGTATAGATCTAGGGCAATCTAGGGTCAGTCTATATCTATTATAATTATATAATTTAATAATAGATATAATTTAAATAATCTAGTCTACACTACAGTCTAAGACTCCTAAGAGGCTAAGACTACAGTAGTCTAGTTACTAGAGTACAGTTAAAATAAAATAAAGAAAAACTTACTGTACTGTAAATATTGTAGACTTTTAATGTAGACTAGATCTAGATTCTGGGTTAAGAAAATAAAGTGCCAAATGAATTAACTCAGAAATCTTTTATTTATAATTGATCTATTATTACACTCGACATGTTCTCGTTTAACATAGATCTAGATCTAGAACTAAGTCTGAGAGTAAAAATAATCATCTTTTTACGTCACTTCATTGTTTATTTCCTGACGAGATGGGAAGGCGTGTTGCTGATGGGGAAATCTTAAAAAGAGTGATTTCTAATGAATTGAATCGCTAGTAACTAGTTGAATCGGTATGAGTATGTGCAATGTCGTCCAGATCTAGACTCTAGAAAGCTATATTTCAAGGGTGTACTCATTACAAAAAGTACATATATATATTCTATAGGTCTAGATATAGACCTAGATACTCCTTATTATGCCTTATAACTTATAAACTAGATCTCATGGGCGTGGCTAGGATTTTTTTCGGGGGAGGGAGGCAGAGGGTTAGCTAGCAATGTGCGGGTGTTACGGGGCATAGAACTGGTAAAATGTACCATTTGCGGAACATTCTTCAAAGGGGGCTTTCGATTGGAAGTTTTACCGTTTAATTTCTGTTAGTTTATTGCGGGAATCTGATAAGCGTGTTAAGTCAATAATTTATTATCTGCAAGAACATCAAGTACACCCTTTTTATAGCTTATAACCTTAGATGAAGCGGAAGCTTATAATAGATAATAGTCTTTATAGACCTATTATTGAGATCTAGGTCTAAATCTTAAGTTAGGCCTATGTTGATAAGAGCATTAGGATTACTAACTCAAGAAAAAAAAAATCCAGACCCTCCCTGCCCAAAAAGTAAATAGACTGTGTGTCCAACTGATTTTAACAGCCTGGCCTGTCAGACGTAGGCCCTACTTTGGTAACTAGATCTAACTGCATGTATTATTCTGGATCTTTTCTTTTATGAAATTTTAAACTTAATTTTACTGTAAGATTTTCCGTTATATATAATATTATTTATAAAAAGTCAATATAGCCTAATAATTTGAAAAAAAAAAAAGTACCCTTCTTTTCTAAAGGTTTTAATTCAAGACAAAAATACAAACACACATATTGTGTGTCTTTGTAACCTTGTTTATTATATTTTATTGTGAAATAACGTTTAGGCCTTTGTAAGAAACATTTTCCTTATTACTGATTTTATTATGGAGAAAGTTTTCTACAGGACCCAGGAAACTACAGACCAGTATCACTTACCAGCATATAGGCCTACACATGTAAAATCCTAGAACACATAATATTTAACAACATCATAAACTACTTAGACAAACATAATGTCCTCACCCCATACCAACATGGCTTTAGGAAATATCGATCATGTGAAACACAACTAATAGGACTAATTGATGATTTTTCACAAGGTTTAGATAATAGTGAACAAATAGATGCTATCTTACTAGATTTTTCCAAGGCTTTTGACAAAGTTCACCATCATAGTTTGCTTAAAAAATTAAAATATTTCAGCATTAATGGTCCAATGCATCAGTGGATTAAAGATTTTCTGATAGGGAGAGAACAAACTGTAATAATAAATGGCTCTAAATCAACACTGATAACAGTAAACTCAGGTGTACCTCAAGGAACAGTCTTAGGTCCACTACTATTCTTAATTTACATAAATGATTTACCAAATTTGATTACTTCAGGAACAAAAGTTAGATTATTTGCAGACGATTGCATAATATATAGAACAATAAAAACAACACAAGACACAGATATTTTACAAAGAGAATTAGATGAATTACAGAAATGGGAATCAAATTGGAGCATGTCTTTCCACCCAGAAAAATGTCAGTTGTTAAGAGTAACAAAAAAACTAAAACAAATTAATTCCACTTATCTTATTCATGGTAAACCAGTAACACAGACTAAAAACGCAAAATACCTAAATGAAAAACTGTCATGGAATCCACATATTGATGAAACTATCAAAAAATCAAACAAAGCATTAGGGTTTATTAAAAGAAATTTCTATAAATCAAATAAGAACATAAAACTAAAATGTTATTTAACCTTGGTTAGGCCAATAATAGAATATGCATCCTCCGTTTGGGACCCCTCCACTCAAGAAAACATTAAGAAACTGGAACAGACACAAAATAGAGCAGTGAGATTCATAACAAAAGAATATTATCCACATTTGACTAGAGTAACACCTTTAGTAAAATCACTAAATTTAGAAAGCCTTCAGGACAGAAGACTCAAAAGTAAAGTAGCAATTATACATAAAACACTGAACCATAATCTTCAAATACAAAAGAAAAATTTAATAAAATACTCTGAAAGACACTAAGACATTCCTCCTCTCATATGCTAGGACAAATTTGTACAAATACTCCTTCTTCCCTAATGCTATTAGGGCATGGAATGGGTTGCCTGAGCTAGCCAAGAAAACCGGTGACTTGGCAGAATTTAAGTCATTGGTTAATATGCATTACTAAATGCATGACGCGTAGGACGTAATAATCTTCTTTTTTGAAGTAACGCCTGTATTAGATAAGATAAAATAACGCATTCATGTGTCAATGACTAAAACTATCCTAAGTCGTAGATTTTCCTGGCTGATTCAGGCAACCCATTCCATTCTCTAATTGCACTAGTGAAGGAGTATTTGTAGGAATTTGTTGTAACATAAGGAATAATAAATGTAGGCCTACCTCAATCTATTTCATTAGGTTTTGATTTTCTATTTGTAAATTATGATTTAGTGTTTTATGTATTATAGCTACTTTACTTTTTATTCTTCTTACTCAATCTATTATATATATATCTATAGGCCTATATGAAAACAGTTTTAACTTTATTGTAAATCTACTTTGTGTTGTTTACCCTGATATAACAGAATATGTGTGTGAATAGTTTTAATGTCTATTAGTCGAAATAATTAACTGGGAAAATTTGAAAAATATAGGTAAAACAATTAGATATTGTGTATTTTTCCTTCCAAGAATGTGTCTTGTCCATAATTATGTCAGACCTATACCCCTGATGAGTGATGGCCTTGTAAGACCATCAAATTTATATTCATAAAATGTCAATAATTGGACAAACAGTTGTAAATGTCCTTAAAAAAAAAAAGACAAAAACTTGAAATTTTACTTAATGTTGTATTCTCCTTTAACTCAGTTCTGTGACCACAAGTAAAAAATGTATTGACAATGCTATCATAAATTTATCATGTGTTTTATTTCATAGATACAAATTTGACCAATTAAAAAAAAAAGCATTTAACTGTAAAACAAAAAAATAAAAGGCACAAAATATTTTAATAAAAAAAGAAAGCACAAGTAAATTTGATCATTAAATGTGAATGGTTATTGAATGACTACATCCTAGTCTTGTCTAGGAATTGTGAGTCAATGACTACATTCTAGTCTAGGACTCACAAATACTATCTCATTCATAAGTAAATGTAATACACCAATCTGCTATCTGAATACAAATTTTGTATTAAACTTAAAACTAAAAGCAACAACATTAAAATAAAATACCCCTCCCCTTTTTAAAGTTGAAACTTTTGTTCAAACGTTTGTTCTATTTAATGGATATAATAATCTTTTAGTCAATCTGGGTACAAGTAAATGAAACATGGCAGACATAAAAATATCACTTTTTGAATAAAACAAATACTGGGAACTTTATGTACATACATCAAATGTACACTTTTACATTATATACATTTAGAGAGAAAACAACATTTACAAATATCAGATAAGGTTTCAGAATTGAATACATTGAATGAAGCCATGTAGAGCAGCTAGAGAGGTGCAGTAATGAAACTTTTTCAATCTATTTCCTGTGTCTTAATGGTCACAGAATCCAGATGGCACATAAAATGTCCAAGGTTCAAATGTGTTATATATTTTTTTTTACGTAAGTTGATCCAATACTGGAAATTATTTGTCTTCTTGCTATCATCAATGTATTCATTTTTTTTTTTTTGCTTGCAAAGAGTGAAAACTAAAAGTTAATATAATTTTCATGAATATTATTGGTAAGCATGGTAAACCATGTCTAATTTGTTTGTCTTATGATGTAACCACATGTTGAACTGCTGCTGCCTCCTACTGACTACAACCATCACAGACTTTTTATATACAGTTTTGCTCAAAACACACAGCAGATTGAGCAGCTGTTATTTAATTTCAGGGCAATAATAATTGACATATGTTGAATACAATGAAATGCAACAAACTATGTAGCTTTAATTTACATATATCAGGGATTTCCTGTGTTCAATGAAAAACACTAGAATTAGGCTATACATTTCATCACAATGGAAGTCAAAGACAATGTACTATAACAGGAGTCTGTACAAATATTATTACATCACTCAGTTCTTTAAAAAAAATAACTCAGAACATTAGTAGCATTATGGTCTCCATAGTAACAATGGACATTTAATACCACTAGACACAAAAGGGGCTGCTTTGTTGTTAATGATTTTAGTAATTAATAATTTAAGTAATTAATTAAGTAATTACAAATCTATGATCTATATAGTGTTAAGTTTCAAAATACAAATCTCTCATAAACAAGGTAATTACAACTCATGTTCTATATAGTGTTGATATATAGTTGATTTTTATCCAAATGACAAATGGGTACTATCATTTTAACTCTTTCAGTGCGAATTATTTTGATCAAAACAATTGAGTTTTCCTAAACTAATAAAAATCTTCAGTGTGGTTAGAGTTACTAAAACTATCAGTAACTTTTTTATGTTATAATATAACTTAACATTTGATTTTATTTTACAAGAAAATTGGTCTCCTCCAGCAGCGCTAGTGAAGTTACTCCTTGAGAGTAATCCCGCAATGAAAGAGTTAATGATTATAACTAAATTAAAAAAAAAAAATCAAACTCAATGCATCTATCTAAGTAATTATAAAATAACTTATGTTTCAAACACACAAAAGTGTGTCATTAGTTGGACAGCTTCCTTAATTAAGTCTCAAAATCCTCCATAAATTCTGCAAGAACTATCTGAGAGAAAGTTGGTCATGGAGACATCTGCCTTGCCCCAAAGCTTAACCTAACAGTAAATGTAGATACAACATAAATATCAAGTATATGTAAGTATAAATATATTGTTTATAGATAATAAATTAATAGAATACTCAGTCATTCTACATAAAGTATAGCTTCCATAGCTACCAATTAATTTAAGATTCTAAAAAAAAATAATTCAATTAAAACCTAGTTTACTTCATTAGGTAAAACAAATACATTTTCTTTTCTTTTTAGCAACGTAACTGTTTAAGTAGGCTGTAATATAGATATCAATTAAATTTATGTTAGTATTTTAAGAACATCAGCTTTTTTCACCATCATCATTATCATCGTTTTCATCATCCTCTTCATCCTCCACAGCCATCACTACATGGTAATCTTCTGCCTCATTTTCAACAGCCCCACTTTCATCATCTTCATCTTCTTCCATCTCCTCATCATCTTCACATTCATCTAATGGTTGGCCTGAGTCTGAAAGTCAAAATAGTTAAATAGTTTGTAAGTCATATGCTCAAATAAAGATTGTTAATGATTACAATTTATAAAATCAAACTAAAAGTAAAAGTGATAATTTGATTTAAATCCAAAAAGTGTGCATGTGTCAGGGATAGGGCATCATAATATGGGTCCAATTCAAGTCAGTAGTCTATAACAGAGAACACAGCAATGCGCAGAATGAAGAAGGTTCCAGAGATAGAAGCAAAGAGAGCCATTTCAATTCAGTGTAACAGATAGAGAGAAGCAAAGAGAGCCATTTCAATTCAGTGTAACAGATAGAGAGAAGCAAAGAGAGCCATTTCAATTCAGTGTAACAGATACTAGAAATCACTGGTTAAAAATATGTTAGGGGTATTGTTGAAGTGCAGCCAGTTTATTGGAAGTTGTAAATAAAAAAAAAAGGATGTTCCATCTTAAAAAAACAATATATAGCCTGGGAACAAATAAACAGGCAAAGTCAGTAAGCAATGTTTATGTATCTATTATATAAGATCCTTGGCCCTGATGACTCCCTCATTGACTGATAATTGTCAAGAATGAATGAGAGGGATTATCCTTAGATCAAAGTGATTATCAAATGTGTTGTTGTTTTTTTTAACCAAGAACACTGTGTGTGTGGGTAGAAAAACTTGAAACAGAACGAGTTTAGTTAATGATAATGTGCAACAGTTTAGTTAATGATAATGTGCAACAGTTTAGTTAATGATAATGCGCAACAGTTTAGTTAATGATAATGTGCAACAGTTTAGTTAATGATAATGCGCAACAGTTTAGTTAATGATAATGTGCAACAGTTTAGTTAATGATAATGTGCAACACATTATGAAGAATAAAGAATAATTATAAAGAATGACTAAATTTAGATCTAAAAATAGGCCTTTATTCAAAAATTGTTACAGTGTATGTGCATGTTTGTTTTAGGGGGGATTGGGGGGTGTATAAAATGGTTTGTGAATATGGGTTATTGTAAATAAGGTGCCTCTCTAGATCCAGATCCATGACTGACAAAATAAAAATAATTATGTAAAGAGTAGACAGTGATTTTTCTTCTTTCAAACTGTTCCGTGGGCATTTCTTTTGAAAATATTGTGTGTACATGTGGGGGAAATTATAGCGAAAGGAGATGGCCCCCAAAAAAGTGATGTTGGGGTGGGGCATTTCATTAAAAATAGTGTGTGTGTGGGGGGGGGGGTGTTATAATGTAGGCAGACAAAAAGGCTACAACTTATGGGCCTAAGAAATGTTTGTTCTTACTCAATATTAAGGGGTTGCGCATTGTTGGACTAAAGGTTGAAAGAAACAAAAATAAAAGGAGACATATAATTTGAGGGCTAGAAAATCGTGTTCTTTGAAATTCAAGAACAGACGTTCCATTAGAATATACAAGGGTCTAAATGTCTGTTGTTGGGGGAGGTACGCTTCATTTGGGCGGGGGGGGGGGGGGGGCATTATAAAGCAGGCTGATGAGAAGGCTACAACTGATGGGCTTAAGAAGTGTTTGTGCATACTCTACAGTAGGAGGTTGCAGACATTTTGTAGGATGAAAATTTCAGTCATGCTATTCCATCAGTCCAGGTTGGTACTGGGAGTCCAGAGTGAAGCATTACAAGTCCAGGATGAGACAGAGAGACCAGTATAGAGTTTAGTATGGTTATGTATATTTATATGCTTAATACAAAGGTCAATAGTAAGAAAAAAATATTGGCTCTGGAATTAAGCATTGAATTATAAGGCTTGTCTTCAAGTAATCTTCACATAAAATACATTTTTCACATTGAAAAACATATAATAAAAACAAACATTAACTTGAACTTAAATTTCTTACAATTAACAAACAAATCAAATAAATTTATTATCATTTCTCAAGTAAAGTTATAAAACAAAATACCTAGAGAGCTGGATACACCATCAAGTTGACGTTTAGCACTATGAGTTCTGATATGCTTAGTCAAATGGTCACTCCTCATAAACCGTTTTGTACATTCTGGACATTGAAATTTCTTTTCTCCTGTATATTAAATAATATAAAATAAATAAACATGTTGAAAGATCTGTACATTCTTTTCATAGATCAATGTTTTTAGAGCATTGCAGCACTGTAAAAAAAAATCATTCATTTATATGTTATAAACAATTATAATTTTCATTCACCTTTTCTAGCAACTGAAAATCTTTGGAGTATGTATACTGTACATATGTATGAGCAATGGGTAAAAAAAAAATGTCTATTGATTTTTTTTAAAATTTAATTCAACTGGCAATTGACAGAAGAGGGCAAGTTATTGTGTGAAGGGACGTGTAATGTTTTAATTTACAAATATCATTTTCTTGGCTGTGTGCTTAGACAAAATAACTATTAGAGAAATTATAATATTTTCTTATTAATTGGTGATAACAGACATTAGTTTTGACCAAAGTTTTTAAATTAAAAAGATGTACACACTTGTGCCAGTGAAACCTATTTTTTAAAATTGATAAATAGGTTGCAAGCATAACCTCGCATGTAATTATAACAACAACCAAAATTAAAATAAAAACAAAAATAAGGTTCTTAGGACATATTTTAATTCCCTATTATATTCTGAATCATTCTCAATAGCACTGTACACATTTTACCTTATAGCATACACAAATACTAATATAGAATATATATATATATATTATAGTAAATATTCCAACACAATGTTAACCTCCTATTGTTACATAGTTAGGTAGATAAACCAACTAAATGATATTTTCAATCATTATAGTTGACATGTGTAGCAGTTACTGCTTAGCAATAAAAGTTGCCAGAAGGCATCAATTTTAGGTTGTTTCATCGACAAATGCAATGCAATTTTAAAATTCCCTATTTTTTCTTTTACTAATGCTAAACTAAGGAACATGAGCTAAAGTGATAGTGAGGTTATCTTATATGTTTTATTTTGTATTTTCAGCAAGTTGGATTTTTATGATTTTGTGAAAATGTTCACTTGCTAGCCCCTAAAATGGAATAACATTTAGGCTATAATTGAAGAAGATTACAATGGGCATATTAGTTTCAATGACTACTGTATAATATTTAAAATGTATGATTTTTTTTACTATATTTTAAAATGAAGATTTTTTTTATATTATTATTTTGTGAATTTTGTAAGAAAATAAAAGGTAGAGTAATACCCGTCTCTTGGGGATTGGGTAAATATTTCTAACTACTGCTTAACCCTTTGGACCCTCAGTTACCTGCCCTTAAATCCCCATTACCCTGAGCTCCTGGGAAAAAATCACACTTAGCACAAACATGCACAAAATCATAACTATGTATTGAAAATATAAATGGCACAATTTAATTTAAATAAAAATATGTTACTATCTTTATTTCAAATATTTTTTCTTGGTATGCAAGTTTTCCCAGCATATAGAATTTTCTTTTATACACAGGTAAATTTGAAGAGGTTACCACCAATATTTATATTTATATATATCTTTTTACAGGCCAGCTATAGAAATCGGTGTCTGCGGACCATCCATCCATACTACATTTTATCCACAAACAACAAACATTACTCCAGTAGATGCTTGAGACAATTAAAGATGAATCAAATTTAGATCTAGATACCTTTTTAGGATGACTGCTCACCTTCATAATTCATTGGATGGACATGGTACAGGTGCAGATCAAATCTCTCTCTAATTATCATTTCACAACTCATTTCATCTAGATCTAGATGATTGTCATAGTCAATCTCCACTTCCTTATCATTATAATCTATTTCTAGATCTAATATGTCATCCTAAGAATGTTGAGTATATATATAGTTCACTGCTTCATGCATGTGAATTTTTTTCCGTGTTGTGATTACTGTATCAGCAGCGCATGATTCTCATTTTGAAAATCAATTAAATATTTTAAAAGATACAACACCATGAGTTTAACAGTCCTACTTGACATTTTTTAGCATTTAAAACGAAAAGAAAATATGAATGGAGCACCAGCGGACAATAGTTATGCCTGAGCTAGATGTGGCAAAATATGTAGGTGGCAGCTGCAGCTGCGTAGCCGTGGGATATACTGCAGTTCTCATTAATCTACAGACTTGAAGATAAACCGTATTATTACTATTAGTACCAGATGACTGAGTCTTGCTCAGTTGAATAATTTCTCAAGGAAGTATATATTCCCAGTCATTTTGGAAATATTTTTGAAATTACGAAAATGAACAATCGGGTATAGACTACCAATCTGAAGAGTTGCTTTGTGTTCTGTTAGTTCTAAATGTAAGTGTTTTTGTATGCGACAGTAGACTTTAAAGACTGAATGCTTTGTAATAATTCACCAGCAAAATAAAATATTACCCTGCATAATAAGACTATATTATTTTAATTATTCTATCTAAACTGGGAATAGTTAGTTATTTGCTTTGAAAAGAAAACTTGACCTATCAGATTTATAGATGACATCTATATGTTTACATGTCACAATAAATATATAAGTACACAATCAACTGTATTGGAAGGTTTGTACATAAAGGTGAAGGGATTCAAGTCACCAATTAGTACATTTTAAAACCATCCAACACAAGAATACTCATAACTTGTGTTTACTTGTAGTGCTGTTTGTTTTTTCAATATTAAGTGACTTAAAAGAATAATATTTCTATGCAATATTTTATTTATCATTCTTGACTTGAGGTATATGGTGTGCTGTAAACACCAGGCTTAGAATGCTAAATTACACTAATGGAGATTACACAGCTAGAAATCCAGATTCCATAACTGGTTAAAGGAGGCACAACCATACATTATTTGGCCTAGGATTGGCCACTATTTTAAAGTGTAACACATACTTATTTAGTAATAAAAAACATTTCTCTGATACATCTACAGAAATTGTTAGATCTAGTAATGAAGAACGGATGAAGCAGCTACTTTCCCTTTGCTTACGGTAGAGCTTGTGATAACTATTAATATAACCAGTGATTAAAACTGTATTCTTTGCTAGTGGTTTCCGTACTTCTATATGGTTGTGAAAGATGGACACTGAACACTGAGGCTGAAAGAATAATCCAAGCCTTTGAGAATAAATGCTACAGAAAAATGTTGGGTTTCAGATACCAGGAAAAGAAGACTAATGAGTATATACTGTTACAAGTTAACACTCTGGCTGACAAAAAAGAAGAACCCATCAATACAGTGAAGAGGTGAAAGCCAAGCTGGTTTGGTCATATTGTAAGATATGACTCACTGTTAAAAGTCATTCTTCAAGGCACAGTGGATGGAGCATGAAGAAAGGGTAGTCTGAAGAAAAGCCTGCTGGACAATGTAAGAGAAAGGACTGGCCTCTCTCTTGATATCTCTTTATTTCACAATTCATTATTTTTAAGTTTAGTAAATGTACTCTTAATTCTCACCTGTATGAGTTCGTTTATGTCTCTGCAACTCATCTGATCGGGTAAATCTTTTACCACAAAACATCCAGCTACAGACAAAAGGTCTATCACCAGAATGCCATCTAATCATAGAAATAGAAAAATAAAGTATAATTTCTCAGAATCAACAGAGATAAACAATCAATGTATGTCTTTTAGATAAGGTACTTTGAAAATGATATAAATAAAAAATGTTGCAAAGAATAGTGTGAAAATATGAAATTACAAAACCAAAAACTTCAACTAAAATGTTTTTTGTTATCAACTAATTATGACTTAAATTCAAAACAGTACATGCAATGAAATTCTAAAAGGAAAAAAAAAAGACTAAAATTTTTGGTAATAAACCTTCATTTCATTAGTTACCGAACAACAGTGTAGATAGAGAAGCAGATAAGAGTAAATAATAATAATAATAATAAGGCTTGTCTTCGAGTAAATAAGTCGAAAAAGTCATGGAAAGATAACTCTTTTATTGCTGTAAGTCAGAATAGAGTTACCCCACGTAACTTTCATGGTGACAGAGAGCGAGGCTCAGAAAAAAAAAAAAAAGAAGGGAGGGGCGTATGCTACGCCGTGGGTCAGCTCGTTGCATATAATATGTCTATATATTGATAAAATGATTCATTAAATTTTTAAATACCAAAAAAAAAAAATCGTCTACTATTTGTGTAGGCTATGTGTTCTTGGAAAGTACAAATTGTAAGTTGGTTTACCTTAGATGAGCTCGCAAATGTGATGTTTTTCCATAAACTTTACCGCAGCCTTCCATATGACAGATGTGTTGTTTTTTCTTCTTTTCTCCTTGATGTCTATAGAAAATCACAAGATAATATTTTATACATTTAAAAAAAAAAAGTAGTTTTAAACTGCATTATGTTTAAAAAGTTTTAAATGAACTAAATTTATTACTGCTAAAAAAAGTGAAATAATTTGTTTGAGTACATCCCATTCACATTGTACATTACTTGGATCCCACATCCCCTACTTTGTCTACCACTTATTCAATCTGAATATATCGAACACAAGTAACACAACTCTTACTCTACAAATTGTTATACAACATGACTATGAGAGGCCATGGAAGCTTAGTAATTTTTATTTTATTTTTAATACCATGAAAATATTGTACTTTTACAATAGCCTTTAAATTTCAACAAAATCTCATAAATGATGGCATGGTGTCTTCACATTTAGATGTTGAAAATTAAGGCAGCAATCTAGACCTAAGTGCACCTTCAAGTGTTGGTCAAAGTTCAAGATGCTTTTGGTCCAGCAATTTGTGCATGTCAAAGATTTACATAAAAAAAAAAAAGAACTATAGTCAAACACACCAATGCCTTAGAAATTAATTTTCTTAAATAGTTTATTAAAAATCTCAGGTATCACTCAGGTGATACTGGACAACTACAAGGTCAGGTAATAAGTGAGAAAGACAGACATTGACAATCTAGACCTAAGTGCACCTTCAAGTGTTGGTCAAAGTTCAAGATGCTTTTGGTCCAGCAATTTGTGCATGTCAAAGATTTACATAAAAAAAAAGAACTATAGTCAAACACACCAATGCCTTAAAACTTAATTTTCTTAAATAGTTTATTAAAAATCTCAGGTATCACTCAGGTGATACTGGACAACTACAAGGTCAGGTAATAAGTGAGAAAGACAGACATTGACATTAAAATCTTAGGCTAGGAACTCTGATAAATGATTCAGTTTAGACATCAGACACAAGATATATAGGCATTAGTGGCATCATAGGGCCAATACAGAAGAAAAATGTACAGTACACTAAAAACACAGTCGGATAGTGCATGTTTGTGATGTAGGATCACAACATCATGAGCAAGTGCTGTACAAGTGAATGCAGTGTGTTATTCATGAAGACATCAAGTAAAACATAAGTTACTGTTAGTGTCATGAGAAAAGTGAAAATCGTCGATAATTAGCAATGCATTTTATTTAGTAGCTTTAATAAGTTGTGGCAAAATATGAATTACTGTTTATATCTAAAAGCTAGTGGCAATTAATGTCTAAATAAGTGGTGATTATCAGGTCAGCTGGGGTCAAAGTCATATAGTTGTGTGGAAAAGACTTGACATACAGTTAATTCATGGTGACTGTTTAAAGCTTTCCGGTTCAAGAATATAAAAACTTTTTGAAGTGTTTATTTCTTCTAAGTCCTATTTATATAACATTTGCACTTTTTTGAATTTATCAAAAGTGCAGTAGAGATAATACAAATTTATATCAAATATTGTACTATACATGTGTAATAGACACAAATATTTGTGTTCCAAATTGTTTTCTTTTGCCTGACTCCAACAGAGAACTTACTTTTCAGTGGAAGTACAGTTTGGACAAGTGCAAGCAACTCGCCTGACCCTCTTCCCTGTACTAGGAGTTTCACTGCTTGAGCCAGAGCCTACTGTACTTGTAGGTGCTGCAACTGTGATAGAGGAGGCTGCGACACTAACATTGGCTGTGTTCTGTGGTGCATTGTTGACAAGCTGCCATTTTGTTGGATCATTGGGGTCTTGTTGAATCTGGGCTGATGCTGCAAATGAAAAAAGTTTAAGAAAGTCAAAGTATAGATTCAGTTAAAAAATGACATGGCATTTTTAAAAGCAATCTGACCACTGTGGCAAGTGTTTTATTGTTTGGTATTGTTCTGGGTTGAAAGTTGAGGATACTTATTAAGTGATTGCATTTTTTTCGAGCAAATACCCAACACAAATCGCAAAATAAGTAAAAAACAAAATCATACAACCTGCATCCTTATATACCAAACATGTGTAAAGCCTGACTTGCCGTAAGCTACCGGTACATACAGTACTATTATCTGTACTATTTGTTTTCTTTAGAATAAGATGTTCATAGAGCTTTCCAATGTAAATTTCCCAACCACACTGCAAACTATAGAAGGTATAAAGACCTATGGGACTGCGAACTATAGAAGGTATAAAGATCTATGGGTATGTCCATAGTTTCCATTTTGCAATGTTTATGAGTAAAATAAATTCTGTACACCCTACACAGATGCCATTCGTTTGTAAAATCTTCTGTAACCCACAGGTTACAGACACAAAAATATGGTATTCTCTAATTTGTTGCAAATTTCAAACAATGTTTTCCAGAAAATTCAAAAGAAAAAATAAGTCATGAGTACTTTTCATGGATATAAAGTTCCTGACATACCTCAGATTAATTGCAGTCACACATTAAACAAATATCAACACCAATAAATGTGAAAGCAGTAGTAAACATGAAATGTATTATTACTTACTAATGACACCTTGACTGACAGGAGCAGCTGTTACTTGAACATTTTGTGGTGTATTCAGAGGGATGGCACTTAATGTATTCCCTGATGTACCAATAGCTACTGCACCAAGGTTGGAAATGGAAGCACCATTAATAATATGTCCTGACTGGTTCACTGTCTAATGGGGAGAAAAAATGAAATAAATGCAATACCAAATTTTATTATTTAATAAAAGGTATATATTATAAGAGTTCAAAACTTTAACTGTTTGATGGATACAAATTTAAAGTAATCCTTTAAACAAAATATATTAAAATAAGAATTATTTTCAGAAAGTAAAAAAAAAATAAATAATAAAATCAATGAAAGTCTTTCTAAGGCATTTCCTAAGAATAGAGTGGCGGGAGTAGGTTAATTGAATATATATATATATGTGCTCATCTAATGGTAGTCTTGTTTTGAATTTGTATTTTTTTTTAAATTAAGAATTACTAATAAAACCAGGAGAAGTCTGTAATTTATATACCATACATTATATTTAATCAATGTCTAATGCCACTCTGCAGGAAATTTAGGAGATAATTTGTACAAAAATTAATAAGCATGTTTAATATATAAAATATATTTTACTATTTTAAAAAATATATTAATACAATTATTTTAAGAATTTCAAATTACAAAATTTGTAAAGGCCAGAAACTATTTTAGCAGGGACACTCAATTGTTTTTAAAATATTACTTTAAAGTTATGTGATCTTTAGCATTCTAAGGTTCTATTACATCTATATACTTTCACTCATGGGAATTTTAGGTCAACCTTAGTCTCCACCAGAATTATCACTAAAATATTTTAACCACTATTGAACTATTTTAATTTTTTAAAATGTTGCAGCGAATAGATACAGCAAAAAAAGTAAAAAACAAAGTCCTGACAGCAGCAGGAATTTTTTGGCTTTTTTTTTTTTTTTTTTGGAAGATCCAATTTTAACACACACACACACGAAAGATCTAATAGCTTGTTTATTTTAATTAAATATAGCTGAAGCAGAAAGTCAGATACAATATCAGTAAACACTTGTGAAGTTATTTGACCAATACAATTGGATGACTGCCTGGCCATGTGGTAGGTGCTTCAGACTGTCAAAATAATGGTACCGAGCTCGAATTCAGCCCACTGCCGTACCCTGTAGGAGGTTTGGACTAGTAAGCAATAATCATCTTTTCAGAAGAAGCAACCCAAGCATGTAAAATATAAAACAGTAGCTTAAAATGGGATTTACTTTTTACAAATCCTACGATTAGCTCTCATTTTCTTCATGGATGAAGGTGGAGGTTGGAAGTTAATACTAGTGAAAAAATAGTGAAAAATTTAAATCATTTTCTTTTTCAAGCTAAAAATCTGCACATAGAAGTATGAACCAATTTCCAGGTTGATAGAGTGTCAAGCTAATAATGTCAATGCTAACATTCGATACCCATGCTTTAAAAAAAAAATTATTTTTTTTGAGACAAATAAAAATACAAATTTTAATTTACAAAATTATTATTAGGAATTGGTTGTAAATATTTTTTTTTATAATTACTCATTTTTTTCTAGGGCTTTTGCAAACATGCATATAGCATTCTATATTTTATATGCAAATATTATCAGAATGCAGGGCATCAAATTTTGTTTGTTTGGATTTAAAAAAAAACTCTATAAAGAATTGTGATTTAGTGAGTATGTGATTGGACTGTTGAGCTTGTATGCATGCTAATTTACTAGCAAAGCAATACAGTTTGACTAATTAAGGGCACAGTACTAACTTGTATCCCTGGGATACCCTGCAGACCTTGTAATGCTGGGTACGCTTGGAGATTTTGTAACCCTTGTAAGTTTTGTAACTGTACAGTTCTGGGAGACTGCATAGTAAGTGCCTGCTGTTGGTAGAATTGACAGAGTCAATTAGTTTTTGGACAACAACCTAACAGCCATTGATATTACAAAACTACATAAAATATAGAGAGACAATAAGAAATGTGATGTTGTCCACAAAATGCTTTTTTTTTGTCCTACTTTTACAAAGCTTATATCAACTCAAACTATTTGTCTGGTACAAAGTTTGTACACACCCAATTTCGGTAAGCTGAAATTTTGCACAATTATTTCTTTTACCTGACTAAACAAAAATCAATAAAGAAAAAATGCATCAATTAATTATTTTGGTCTCTTGAGCAAGGGAAAGAAATTGTACTTGACTAGGATGAATTTGTGCCCTCCATACTTTGAGAAAATTTTGAAACTAACAATAGAAAACAAGATATATATATATATGTATAGATAACCTTCTTTGTACAGGTTCCCCGACAATTCCTTCACCCAACATATTGCTCAACGACAATTGCTCACCGACAGTTAGTTCACGACAAATCGTTCACCCGACAAATTGTAGCTTTTTATTTCCCCCCAAAAAAATAATTAGTTTCTTTGTTCATTTTCTTTTTTTTTTCTTTATTTTAAAAATACTCAAAGATAACAATAAAAAAAAACTTTCACCAATGTTTTGCAAACGTGTAGATGAATGTAAAAAACAATGACTGGTCAATGAATTAATTCTTCTTTTTATAAGTATTGGTTCCCTGTCCGATAAAGTTTTATTACTCCTAGAGCCACCATTCTGTCTATCACTCAACTAGGTGTTAACAAGAGTATCCAGCTGGATGGGTAGATAAAAAAATGGGGGAGGCATAGGTAAAGGAAGGCCCTAAAAAGTGTTGACCATAACGGCATTATGGAATAGGTATGTTAATTAAAAATCTGGATCGCTTTTGAGAAGATAAGCAAATGTGGATGGGGGCGATTAAGACTACACATGAGGGACATGAGTGTAAAAGAAGGCCTACATGATGAAAGTAAAAATGTTGCCTATAGTTAAGTAAGGTCCCATTTAAATAGTTCAGCAAGCTTGTTGTAAGATCATATTTTTATAGTACCATTTTTATCTCATACTGTCCTCATTAACAAAGAATTAACAAAAAAAAATTTAACAAAGAAACTCAGATTAGGACCAATCTCTAGCAATCAAAATTTTTTTTTGGTGGGTGGGAATAATAGCTACAAAAGTTTTAATGTAAAAAAAAAAACAAAAAAAAAACGATATGTTACTATCCAGTGAACAATTTGTCGTGAACCAACTTCCATGAACAAATTGTCTGTGAGCGATACGTCGGGTGAATGAATTGTAGGGTGAACGAAAAGTAGTGAATGATTAGCCAGTGAATGAATTGTCGTGTCCCCCTTTTTACATTTATAAGCAATTCCCTGGCACAGTGGTTAGTGTAATGGCTTGAGGAGGTTAAGTAGGCTTTAACCCTCACATTTGAATTCAGGTCGTTCACTTATTTTTTTTTTTAAATGCATTTAAAAAGCGGTCACCCAGATACTCCCTTCTTTCTTCCTCCACCCCTTTTCCAACTGGTACAGACAAAAGATAGAATCATAGCGTATTGAGAAAGCTAAAAGCATGAAAATGCTCTAGACAAAACGAAAAGGTAAAAATACTTCTAATCACACAGATTTATTATTCTTAGTATAGATCTATTACAAATTTAAATGCATGACTGATCCAAACTAATTGATACAATTATGCATAATATTTATAAGCTTTGTTTTTTTTAAAAGTATTTTTTATGTTTTTCTTGTTAATTTAACTGTAACTAGAGATATTTACACATTTATATTACATTTTCCAAATATTTTTTTATTACAAATAAAACCTAAACCTAACTTAATCTAAGCTAAACCTAATTATGATTCCTCTTTTTTTTTTTTTTTATTTCACAATTTTATTTATTTTTTTATCAAACGTTTAGGCTTTTATAGCTCAATATAACATTTTCATAACTATAAGAAACAATCTCTTAAAACAATGTGAGCATTCAATGTGAACTGGCTGTAATCAATAATATTTAACATTTAATGTATTATATGATGCAAATGAAGTTAGATCACTACAAAATAATTTTTAAACAACATATAAATTAAACATTTTATATTATAATTGAACTTTTAAATTGTGCCTATTTCCTTAAATATTTATACAATTTACTAAATAAATGTTTCTTACCTGTAGCAAATTTATCTGTCCTTGATTTGTAAGCTGGATTCCTCCAATATTTTGAACATTGGCCATACCTTGAAGTAGCTGATGCTGTGCTAAGACATTCTGTATCATTGCTGCATTCTGTGAGCTGATGGATGTTGTGGTCGAAGAGCCTGAAGATGCTGTGATGGCTTGTGGATAGGCAGGAACTGAAAGGGTGGGGATGGACAGCTGGTTTTGATTTGAGGGTTGGGACAGTATCATTTGGCCCTGAGGTGTGTTGATTACATTCAATGTCTGAACCCCTCCTCCATTTGCAGCTAGGGTTAGGCCTGATGCCTTTGATGTATTTGGGAGACTTAACTGTGATAGACTGGGTTTAATGTCAATCTTCTGATTGTTGTTTTGTACATGGTTCTGCGAATCTTCTGACTGACCAACAGTGATTGTCTGCTGCGATGTCTGGTTTTGGGCTTGTGAAGCCATGAATGTCTGTAGTGACTGCGGTGTTGTGTTCAATGAGACAATGCCATTCCCTCCAACCTGTTGGATGTGTGTCTGAATTGGAATGTTTGGAGTAGGTAACTGAACAGTTTGTAAAACAGTTTGTCCATTTATTGAAACAGGCACCTGAACTAAATTTGGCAGTTGGGGAATAGCTTGGAATCCAGGAATCTGAACAGCTTGCATTATGTTGCCATTTTGTCTCACTGCTGTGTTTTGCATTCCTCCTAAACTGATTAAATTTCCACCTATGTTGATAAAGTTGCCTAATCCTCCCAGTCCAGAAACATGTTGAAATAAATTGGCTGGAGCTGCTGTTGGTGCTGGTAGACCTTGTGTCCTTATTAAGTGGCCTGATGGGGTTAATAGTGTTTGTTGTGCACCTTGAAAATTAGGCTGCGTTTGTCCAGCAGAAGAAGGAATTATGAATGCTTCTTGAATAAAAGCATCTTGTCCATCTATGTTGACAGTTTGATATGATGGCATAACACTGTATGTCAACTGGCCATTAGGGCCTTGTGTGGCGATAAGTTGTTGACCTTGAGAAAACAGCTGACTGCTTACGTTGTTAGGTAGAGATGCTTGTTGTAATACATTGCCAGCATTTAAGGCTTTACCGTTTGTATTTACTATGGCACCATTAGGCAACTGCATCCATCCGGCCATTGCATCTGTAGTACTCCCACCTTGCCCCGCCCCGACCACCCTCAAGCTGGAATCCCCTCCCTGTCCATACCCCTGTTCTTCACTTTGGGCGGGCGATCCAATTTTACTACAGGTCGCCGCCAGCATTGCGAGGGGAGAGGGTTGAGCGTCCTGCAAGGCGGAGCCAGAAAGGGGTGTTGTTAGAAATGGCGGATCTGATCAAGAAAATAACTAAATCTACGACTTAAAGAAATAAACTAACGTGTGAAATAAGTAAGACCTACCTGTGCTGAACTAGTAACGGCTACGTAATCAGAATTACTTCTATTACCATTAGCTGTGGCCATAATTCGATTTAACAAAGAATTAGAACCAAAACATTTTATTTCCACCACATGAGAGAAAGGCACAAAGAATTGTTTTGACCTGGGAAGTGAAGACCCAACCTTCGCACAACACACTTGTATTCGTGCCCTTCTAGTTAAGAACATTTGCGATAATTTAGAAAATTTGAAAACATTTTGAAATTTCTTCTTATTATTTTATTGTCCAATTTAACTTGTATTTTCATATTTTTCAACTTATAAATTAAAACTCACCAAAATTAATTGAAACTATATTTTCTCTCGCTATTTTCCTTTTTGTTGAGTGTGTTGCGCGTGTGTCCTAGTTTTGCTTTGATTGACAGCTGGAACACCCAGCTGCCACGATCAAAAGACCTAGCATTATGCGTTCCCTCCCATGTGTTTGTAAAAAAAAACAACCTAGAGAGCTTTAAAAAAACACAGATATGTGTACACAAAAACATGTAAAAACCCAGATTAACTTGCTACTTCGACGACAAATGTTTTACTACGAAGATCTAGATGTATCAATTTAGATGTAAAATAGACAATTTAATTACGTTCAACAGATTATTAATGACATAATAATAAAAGTACCGGGTAAATATAATTAAATTAACTAGTAACCTATCGGGTAGAAATAATATTATTAACGTGTTTGTAAAATGTTTGATGTTCCTTCAGAGTAGAAGATAATTTACTTCCTAGTCCAAACCTCCCGCAGGACGACGGGGAAGGGGAGCGGGCAGGGTTTGAACCCGGGACCATCGATAAGTACAAACGACAGTCTGCACGACCATAAAATAAGCTAAGCAGTGTAGGAATTTCGACGTGACACCAGTGAATATATTCTATGTGACGTGACAACATTGAATGTTGTCAGTGTGACGTGAAGAATGTAAGCCTATTATATAGCGTTCTTTGAGTGAGAGTTGGCCATGTGACATGACACAAGTATCCTAAGTGTTGGTCATGTGACGGTGTGACGTGACAAAAGTATCCTAAGTGTTGGTCATGTGACGTGACAAAAGTATCCTAAGTGTTGGTTTTGTGACGTGACACAAGTGAATATAGGAAAGGTTATATGACGTGATTTGAGTGAGCGTTACGTGACGTCACACAAATGAGTGTTGACGTGACTCTAGTGAATGCATGAAAGATGATGTGATGTGACACATGTGAGTGTTGGTTTTGTGTCCTAGGCAAAGTGAATAAGGTGACCCCAAATGAAATATAAAAAACAAAAATTAAGATAGCAAAATACGCAATGAATTATAAATCGTCCTGTATCTATATCTAAATCAACAAATAAGTTAAATTCATATAGAAACAAGTCTTGAAGCCTGGCATAAGCAAACTAGGCAGTCGTCTACAGCCTCCGATAGGTGGGGGCCTCGCACAGGACTCAAGGAAATATTTTTTATAAGACAAAAATGTGAAAGATGGATCAAATCTAAAAACTAGCAGAATTCTTATGGCTACTAGCCTAGCTCTAAGTCACTATAGACTGTCTCTAAGATAAAAGTCATTCAAAGACACTCCAGCGTTAACTATAGACTGTCTCTAAAAAGAATACAGAGTACTACCGAGCACTGTGACGTCACTGTGGAAACAATAGCGCGAGACTCTCTGTATAGAGACAGAAAAAGAGACATGGTAATTCATACAGGCTCCAGCTTGTCAAAGAACATTCCGGGCAAAAAGAGGCATCAGCAGCCTCACGTGAAGTCAATGTAGTTAAGTGTAAGTGTATAGTTTCATAGTCAAATTTGTTTTCATATTTTGATTTCAAGCAATGCACAACATACGTGCGGCTACATACTTGAGATAGGATGGCTTTAGCCATGTGACTATTAGTTACCTTCAAATCGGTAATTCAAATATGCGCACATCCTTAATATGTTATGGAAAAGCTATTTCGAGGTTTTAAATATTTGAAACAAAATCTTTTAATAAAACAAAAATCTACACATTCTTGCTCTACATCGGATGAAAAAGTTTTAAGTTTGTTTCATTCTTGTAACTGACGTGTCAACAAAAAAATAAAATGAAAATCAGAGAAAAAAATCTGTTCGAATCCGTAGACATGTAATGTTTGAATCTATGAATATAGAATCTGTAAATCTATATAGGCTACTCTTTTTATTTCGAGAACTTTGGTCTAGAAATAAATCATAAGAATATTTTTTTTTTAAAGTCATGGGCAGGGGCTACCTCCATATATTCTCAACCAAACTTCAGTAAAAATTATGCTTAACTTAAGCTATGATGAAAGACATAAAAATAATAATAATAACAATTCGCCTCTGAACAGAAAATAACAGAATGAGACATGTTAATTGTATCTATCGCATGCCCTTGAGGAGTGTCTGAAAATTAGATCTAGCAAAACATGCTCATGTGGAATGTCTGAAAATTTGATCTAGCAAAACATGCTCATGTGGAATGTCTGAAAATTTGATCTAGCAAAACATGCTCATGTGGAATGTCTGAAAATTTGATCTAGCAAAACATGCTCATGTGGAATGTCTGAAAATTTGATCTAGCAAAACATGCTCATGTGGAATGTCTGAAAATTTGATCTAGCAAAACATGCTCATGTGGAATGTCTGAAAATTAGATCTAGCAAAACATGCTCATGTGGAATGTCTGAAAATTAGATCTAGCAAAACATGCTCATGTGGAATGTCTGAAAATTTGATCTAACAAAACATGCTCATGTGGAATGTCTGAAAATTTGATCTAGCAAAACATGCTCATGTGGAATGTCTGAAAATTTGATCTAGCAAAACATGCTCATGTGGAGTGTCTGAAAATTTGATCTAGCAAAACATGCTCATGTGGAATGTCTGAAAATTTGATCTAGCAAAACATGCTCATGTGGAGTGTCTGAAAATTTGATCTAGCAAAACATGCTCATGTGGAATGTCTGAAAATTTGATCTAACAAAACATGCTCATGTGGAATGTCTGAAAATTTGATCTAGCAAAACATGCTCATGTGGAGTGTCTGAAAATTTGATCTAGCAAAACATGCTCATGTGGAATGTCTGAAAATTTGATCTAGCAAAACATGCTCATGTGGAGTGTCTGAAAATTTGATCTAGCAAAACATGCTCATGTGGAATGTCTGAAAATTTGATCTAACAAAACATGCTCATGTGGAGTGTCTGAAAATTTGATCTAGCAAAACATGCTCATGTGGAGTGTCTGAAAATTTGATCTAGCAAAACATGCTCATGTGGAGTGTCTGAAAATTTGATCTAGCAAAACATGCTCATGTGGAATGTCTGAAAATTTGATCTAGCAAAACATGCTCATGTGGAATGTCTGAAAATTTGATCTAGCAAAACATGCTCATGTGGAGTGTCTGAAAATTTGATCTAGCAAAACATGCTCATGTGGAGTGTCTGAAAATTAGATCTAACAAAACATGCTCATGTGGAGTGTCTGAAAATTTGATCTAGCAAAACATGCTCATGTGGAATGTCTGAAAATTTGATCTAGCAAAACATGCTCATGTGGAGTGTCTGAAAATTTGATCTAGCAAAACATGCTCATGTGGAGTGTCTGAAAATTTGATCTAGCAAAACATGCTCATGTGGAGTGTCTGAAAATTTGATCTAGCAAAACATGCTCATGTGGAATGTCTGAAAATTTGATCTAGCAAAACATGCTCATGTGGAATGTCTGAAAATTTGATCTAGCAAAACATGCTCATGTGGAATGTCTGAAAATTTGATCTAGCAAAACATGCTCATGTGGAATGTCTGAAAATTTGATCTAGCAAAACATGCTCATGTGGAGTGTCTGAAAATTTGATCTAGCAAAACATGCTCATGTGGAGTGTCTGAAAATTTGATCTAACAAAACATGCTCATGTGGAGTGTCTGAAAATTTGATCTAGCAAAACATGCTCATGTGGAGTGTCTGAAAATTTGATCTAGCAAAACATGCTCATGTGGAGTGTCTGAAAATTTGATCTAGCAAAACATGCTCATGTGGAATGTCTGAAAATTTGATCTAGCAAAACATGCTCATGTGGAATGTCTGAAAATTTGATCTAGCAAAACATGCTCATGTGGAGTGTCTGAAAATTTGATCTAGCAAAACATGCTCATGTGGAATGTCTGAAAATTTGATCTAGCAAAACATGCTCATGTGGAATGTCTGAAAATTTGATCTAGCAAAACATGCTCATGTGGAGTGTCTGAAAATTTGATCTAGCAAAACATGCTCATGTGGAGTGTCTGAAAATTTGATCTAGCAAAACATGCTCATGTGGAGTGTCTGAAAATTAGATCTAACAAAACATGCTCATGAGGAGTGTCTGAAAATTAGATCTAGCAAAACATGCTCATGTGGAATGTCTGAAAATTTGATCTAGCAAAACATGCTCATGTGGAATGTCTGAAAATTTGATCTAGCAAAACATGCTCATGTGGAATGTCTGAAAATTTGATCTAGCAAAACATGCTCATGTGGAATGTCTGAAAATTTGATCTAGCAAAACATGCTCATGTGGAATGTCTGAAAATTAGATCTAGCAAAACATGCTCATGTGGAATGTCTGAAAATTAGATCTAGCAAAACATGCTCATGTGGAATGTCTGAAAATTTGATCTAACAAAACATGCTCATGTGGAATGTCTGAAAATTTGATCTAGCAAAACATGCTCATGTGGAATGTCTGAAAATTTGATCTAGCAAAACATGCTCATGTGGAGTGTCTGAAAATTTGATCTAGCAAAACATGCTCATGTGGAATGTCTGAAAATTTGATCTAGCAAAACATGCTCATGTGGAGTGTCTGAAAATTTGATCTAGCAAAACATGCTCATGTGGAATGTCTGAAAATTTGATCTAACAAAACATGCTCATGTGGAGTGTCTGAAAATTTGATCTAACAAAACAGGCCCATGTGAAGTGTCTGAAAATTGGATCTAGCAAAACATGCTCATGTGGAATGTCTGAAAATTAGATCTAGCAAAACAGGCCCATTTGGAGTGTCGCATGAGAACGCAAACCATGCCATTCAAATCTTCATTCTTTATCCAGAGGCTCGAACAAGGTAATGGCACCAAAAACCATTATGGACGAAAAACTGTATGGATTTGGAAACCACCTCTAACTTAATAGGCCTAAATAAGAACACAGAAGAAGAAAAAATAGGGACATCCGCTTAACCCAAGGATTAACTCTTGTATTCACCGTGTTAACCCTCTACTATTCCACTTGACTATCTACCAATTAAGAAAGGCTAGAAACGCTTACATGCATCCACGCGTAATTGATGATTAGATAACTTATTGTAGGCCTATATATGAAGGGAAAAAAATTAAACTATTATTAGCGTATAACATAACATATACATAAAATGTAAAGATAGTTATGCCTTCGTAACATAAGAAAATACAATAACTATAGAAAACCATGCTGGACTAAAGTACAAGCAAAAGACGTTTGGGGCGCAATTAAGGCCATCTTCGATTTTTTAAATTTTTATTTTACTTGTTCAAATCTACGTACCATTAGAATACATTTAAACCGTGCAAAACTTAAATCTTGTAGAGAAAAACCAAGCATACTTAACACGGCCCAAGTCGATCGATAATTTCAGCCGCGCCCATCCGGTATTTTCCACCAACGCAGTGTGCTCGCTATTTTCTTCTCGTTATAGGCTACTTTAGATATCTGACTTCTCCTTGCAGTTTCTCTTGTGACAAATGGATATTTAAGTCTTGTATTTCAGTATTTGGATCCAAAGATCTAGATTTACACCTTTTTTCCCCCCCCCGAATACTATCAACCCTACATCTCAAGTCTAGACTTTAGATCTAGATCTAAATAAATTGGGTCTCGAATAAAAAATAAATAAAAAATTGAGACATGGCATTTAAAAAAAAAAGTCTGGACTTAGAAAGATCTAGGGCTATATGTCTTCTTTAGTGTCTGTGTCTGTTTGTAATAGACTACTGTTCATGGAACCTATAGGCCCACTGATCAAATAATGAAAATATTAACCTATAAAATAATCTAAGTCTAGTCTTGTATAGTCTATCAAATCTAGATCTTAAAATGAAATAGTCTAGCTAGGCCTAGGGCCTAGTTGCGAAAAAGAGAAACGAATACTTAGCATCTAGATCTAGATATCTAGATACACCTGTCACGACCTGTGACTTATGGGGGCTTTTAAAAAGAATGGGCGAAAACTTAAATCTAGAAGCTAAGTCTCGATCTAACATTTTTTTCCAAGTCAAAACGGAACCCCAATCGTTATCGATCAAGCCATGGGCGTAGTCAGGACATTTTTGTTTTTCGGGATTGGGGTGGGTAATATTTTTTTAATTTATCTTCTCTTCGCTGTACACACACACACACACATAGATAATAATGTGTAAAATATGTGTGTGGGGTGAACCCCTGCCCCTAGGCTTATACGCCCATGCCCTATGCCATGTTTAATAACTCGTAGGCGTCACAGGTTCATTACCTCGCAAAATTATAACTTATTAAACTTTTTTTTTCATTGCCCTACAGAGATGTATAGCGGTTGGTTTCCAAAGCGAAGTGTCTCGGGTTCGAATCCTGGAATTTTGAATTTCAGGATTCTTAAGTTGCCTCCAATGTGAAGATATGAGCCGGAGGCTCTTTAAACTCTAGTCTAGCATATCGAACAAGAGTTCACTCTGCCAGCCCGCCTGAACAATGGAGTTCTGTTTTGAAACGGTTTCTTGAGAAAAGTCGTGTGAAAAGTTGACGTGGTATTTGAAGGGGCTCTCTTCGCCTGCGGGACTCGTATTGGAAACTTTTGGGCCTGTTGTTTCCTCTTACAGCAGTTGAGGCTAGATCTATATAGCCTGGTGGATTGTTGTGTAGGTCATATTATGATACCTTCGTAACCGTGGGCCACAGAAACAGATTACCTTTATTTACATCATCTACGGTGATATATAAGACTAGCTATTATAGATCTATAGCCTATGTCTTAGTTGAGGATCTAGATCTAGTTTATATAGATCTGTAAGAGGCAAATTGATTCTAGTAAATAGAAATTTAGATTCTAGATAGGCCAATAAAATTGTATATCTAATCAAAATACGCATATGGCACGCTTAATTGCTTTAACTGACATAGAAGAGAGCACCTGGCTGCAGGCGGCTTCGGAAAGAGACAGCTAAAAATCTTTTACTGAGGTCTAGGGATACACACTTGAGATCAAAATAAATCCACAGCAGGGGACAGACGTAGACGGTGAAAAGAAAATACAGATCGACTACCGGCGGACAAAGTATGTCTGCTCTGAGTATGGCAATATATGTTGTGTCGCAGCTGGGGCACCTTGTCCCATGAAATACTGCTCTCTTCATTAACTCTAGACTCGAAAACAAGTCTTATTAGTATATGTTATATAAAGTATTACGGAATCACTACTCACACTCATGACGTCCATAAACATTCAATCGTATTGATTGTGAACCCTAGATCTTAGGCCCTATTCTAGAGAGTGACTTTTCTTATAGATTACAGACGTTACTTCAAAAGAGATTACTTCTGCCGCATTTTATGTGTCAGTCTATAGTTATGCACGTTAATCAGTTCCACGAATCAGTGCTAAATCTTTGTGGTTTTTTTATGGCTGATTCAAGCAACCCGCTCCATGCTCTAAAGGTAGGCCTATTAGGGAAGAAGGAGCATTTATATGAATTTGCAACAACTTATACAGACATATGAAATAAGAAATGTGTCTTTATCTTTGTGTCTTTCTGAGTACTTTTTTTTTTATTTGGTTTTGTTTTATCTCAAAATTATAACTTATTAAACTATTTTTTCTATACAATAGTCTTTTTTTTTTTTAAATTATTATGTGCAACTAGATTATCTTGATTAGATCATGATTAGATCTCATTGCGTTTGTTTCGTAGACCAACTTGTAGCTCTATATATCTAGGTCATAGACTTATATATACTATAAGTCTATGATCTAGGTTCTCTAGATTTTCTATTGGTTTTTCTTTTTATGAAATGAATACAAACTAAAATCAGGAGTTATCTTTCTTGCCAGTGACGAAACGAACTGGCTTAGGTTCGATAATTAGACTAGATATATCTAGAGTCTAGTCAAAATAATAGAGATAATAAACTAATGTAGTCGCTGTGGTGTGGCCGTGTGAAACATCTGTATTTTTTTAATTGGGGATCTAGATCTACATCTATACCATTATCTTTCTCTCTACTACTACTACTAGTCTTACTAGACGGTAACCTAGACTAGAGTTAGACTTTAGACTTAGACTACTCAACTCAGGACTCAGACTCAGTGACAGTCTTGAGTCTACTGACTCTGAGTGTGATACTAGTGATAGTGATAGACCCTATTTTTATATTATGCCGACATGGCAGGCTCTGCTTTGAAGAGATTAATGGCAGAGTATAAACGTAAGTACTAGATCTAGATCTAAGCCAGCTAAGCTTATATATATTTTATGGCACGATTAGGAATTAATTAATTATTAAATTAATATCTTCAATCTAGATTCTAGAGTTATATATAATATTTATTTGTTTCATTATTCATAATCATAGAATTTAGAAAGGAAAAATTTTGATTTACTCATTTAGACTTAGAATCTAGTAGAGACAATGACATAGAAAAGAACAAGGCTAGGATTTTAGGAAGAATAGCGAAATGTAAACTGACTACTTTGGATGGCTTTATAGAGAGTGGCAGGTTTTTATTTTTTTTTTAGGAACGTACAGATTTAGCTTAATGACATTCGACAGTTCCCTTTGTAAGTATAAACTTCTAATTCAATATTCACTATCAGCGTTGACTAGATTATATTGTTGGCGTTTCACCCATGTTATTGATTTTATTTTAGAGTTACCTCTGTGTGACTTATCTGCATAAGACACAGCGCAGAAGTGCCTAACATAGACATAGAGCTGATTTTCTACTGTTTTTTATGTTCATTCAGAATTGATAATTATTAATGTCTAATTTATATCTTCCTCAAGCTTAGCCCAAACCTCTAGTAGGGGAGGCAGTGCCAGTGGTTCAAAACCAAGAACATCAAAGTGACAGTCCAGAGCGCATACCACATTACCATCCATCTACTTTGTTTCTGTTTCCAAAAAGAACAGTAAAAAAAATCAAAGTCTAGGTCTCTATATTTTAATTTAGATCTAGATTATTGTCATATATTATATCTAAAGAAGAACACTTTAATCACATGCTAGTCCACACAGCAGCTCGGCCACTTGAAAGATTAGTAAAGCATATTTCCTTCTACGTTAATAGGCGTTGTAAGTCTTAAAAGGAGAAACATTTTTTCTTTAAAATTCTTTATTCTGTCTTCATAAACTGTCAGTTTCCAGTCATTTCATCTGATTATTTCATCCCCTTGTCATTTCATCCTTTGATTTTTTATCTATCATATAATAATTGTAAAAAATTATGAAATCAGCAATATTTAAAATATTTATTTTTATTTACATGACAAAATCTATGATACATTAAATAAAATTCAATGTAAAAAAAACAAAACAGAAACAATAGATAATCAATTCATGTTTGATGTTGGAGGTGGCAAGAATATTAAGAATAACACAGTGCAGTATTATGATAGAAATTGGGGTATCATTAACGTATAATATCTACAATAACAAATTTGATCAGATGTACTATTATAAGAGGGCCCACAGAAACGCTTCAAAGACCAGCTTAGGCGCCAACTTGCCTTAGCTGACATAGAAGAGAGCACCTGATTGCATGGGGCCTTAGAATGAGATAGCTGGAGGTCACTCACAAAGGTGCAGGATACACATTTGAGACCGAAAGAAAGTCCGCTGCTGAGGACGGACGCAGATGGCAAAAAGAAAATCTAAATGGACCACCTGCGGATAATGGTTATGCTTGCCTTGGTTGTGGCAAAATATGTAGGTCACAGCTGGGGCTGCGCAGCCACAGGAAATACTGCATTCCTCACTAATCTTCGGACTCGAAGACAAGCCTTATTATTATTATTATTATTATTATTATTATTATTATGTTAGAAATGAACGAGTAGTCATTCTCTGGCGCTGCCAGGGTCGAGTTTCGCTAAAGAGAAAATAGTTTCCACTGAGGAATTTTCTGGTGATGTGGCAGGGTTAGGGTTAGGCAGGTCTGCAGCAGTACCGCCCCCTGACAGGCAACAAAGATGTTCCTAGGAATGTTAAGGGCCTTGAAGGTGTCTGTGAGGTCAGTTTTTATTATCCCCTCGGTTGATATAACAATGGGGTATATTGTTATTTTGGACAATTTCCATAGATGCTTAATCTCCAAGCCTAGGTTCCCATATTTTCTTTGTTTTTCTATCTCAGTTTTTCTTAAATTATGAGACAGTGGTACGGCGATATCGATAATGGTAGCGGTTTTTTCTTTTTTATCGATGAACAGCAGATCCGGGCGATTGAAATCTACAGTTTTGTCGGTCAGAATAGGCCTATCCCAGTACAGCAGATGTTCAGTAGACTCGAGAACCTCTTGTTCTCTTCTTCTTATTATTATTATTGTTATTATTATATATATATATATATATATATATATATATATATATATATATATACTTCTTTATAATGTTATACTAGACTAAACTGACATATCTAGTCTTCTGTCAGAATGTGTTTGTTTTATTTATTGGGCTTTTAGAAGACTAAAATTTCTCTTCCATTTGATGTAAATGATGATGTACGTTTTTTTCTCCTCAGAATTAACATTGAATCCACCTGAAGGTATTATTGCTGGTCCAGTTGATGAAGAAAATTTTTTTGAATGGGAAGCTTTGATTATGTAACTATACCAATCATTTTTAGGTTTCATTTAAAATAAAGCAGTTTTAGTAAAATATTTAAAAAATTATTTTAAATACAGAAATAAAGTATTTTATATCTTTGCTGTTTTATTAGGGGACCACAGGACACATGCTTTGAAGGGGGAGTATTTCCAGCACGATTAACGTTTCCACCTGATTATCCTTTAGGTCCTCCTAAAATGAAGTTTAGCTGTGATATATTTCATCCAAATAGTAAGTTGTGATTATTTCACTATTGTAATTTTTTCATTTCTTAATTTGATTAGCTATTTTTATAATGTCTTTTCCTTGGATTTTGCTTATTTTTAAAACATGTTGCATTGCCTGGAATAACTGTTTCATTTGCAAAGTAAATTCTCTCCTAACTTAATGTATAGTACATCTTCACTCACTGAAGGTCCTGTAATCTTCAAAATAAATATCTTTACCTTTTGCCATTCTGTAGTGTTTGTTATTTAATATGATACATATATATGTATATAATCTCTTATTAATGCTTCATATTAAGTTTGAGGCTTTTTCTCATTTTTTTTTTTAATTTTAGTTTAAAAGTATTTTTAGTAATACTTTTCTCAGCTAAATAAATAAAATATAATCTGTATGTAAGTGATTCATGATACTATTGGTTCCTGGTCATTTCATCCCCGGTCACTTCATCACCGTTCATTTCATCCCCTGGTCATTTCATCCCCTGGTCATTTCATCCCTTGTTATTTTCATCATCTGAACATTTTATCTAACAATTAGTAATTGTAAAAATCATGAAATGAGGAATATTTAATATATTCATTTTTTATTTAAATGACAAAAAGTGTAACATATTAGGTAAGAATAAAATTACAATTAAATAAACTATAAAAATTTAACATGTATAAATATACAGGTAATGTAAAAAAGTGTTATCCTGATATGGGTGAAATCAGCCTTTATTAGAAAAATAAAAATAAAACCTTATTTCAAGGCTAAGAATGACGCGCCCTATTTCAAGAAAGAGCGATTGAAAAATAAAATAAAGTGAAACATGGTTGTACTTCCACCACATCTTGGCCTTTGATGATAAGTTATCAGCGGCATGGTCATAATGATTCTAATCACTTTTTAATCTTTCAAATGTTTTTACTACTTCCACCAAACCTTAGCCTTTCATCATTACATCATGCGCAGGATAATATTATAATATTACAACCCCCACATCCAATGGAAGCGCTATAGCTAAGTACACACCAAGATTTACAATATATTATAAGATTTCTCATCAAGAGTGTGAAGTGGAAGAGGAAACACTATAAACAAATTAGTAACATGTGAAAAAATATCAAAAAGCATTCTACATAATCATATTTATATATTAGATGAAATGAGGGCTTAAAGTCAAAGCCTTAACATCACAATTAAACAATGAAAAAAGTAAAATATTTAATTGGGGATGAAATGACCGGTCACCATACTTTTATTGTTACTGAATTGTGAGCTGAGAAAAGATGTAAAAATAATTTAATGGGTATGGTCCATATAGAGGTTCTGAGAAATTACACAACTTTTATTAGGTACTCAAAGCTAATTTTTCAAAATGGTCATATAGCTTATTTTTAAATTAATTTGGTTCTAAGACCAAGGATACCAAATTTATGCATATAGCCTAAATAGTTAGAAAGTTACACATTTTTTAAAACATTTTTTTTCCCCCTTCAAAATTCATGTTTTAATAGACATGTAAAGAAAAACTATAAGACTCCCAGAGATGACACTTACTAAAATACTAAAAACATACATGTACATGCAGAGAACACACTTAATGTTTTTCAAAATTTTCATCTAATGTTTTGATTTCATTTACTTTCATATTTTTTTAAAATGTCCTGCTCTTCCATTAGAATATTTAATGACATCTTTAAGTCAATTGCTAACTAATGATAGTGAAAAAGACATTTGGATTTCTTTGATATATTAACATACAAAGCTATTTAGTTCAATGCTATTTTGTTATTCCTTTTGAATCTTGAAACTATATGCCTATGAGATTAATTGAAAATTAGAAATCTAGGTGTGGAAAAATGTTTATACAAGGCTTCCTTATCTCTGCAAATTGAATGACCAGTAATTTCTTTTATATCAAGCTCTTCTAAATATTTATTTATGACACATTCACTATCTTAACAATGAAGTCTACATACACATATAAAATATAAACTGTAAATCCTCACCAACTACAAATGAACTATAATTTTGAAATCTAAATTAATATATTTCATGAAAGAAATGTCTGACAGCAAGGCTCATGAACCCTAGCCCAATATATCTTTCAATTATTTTAACAAAATATTGGGCTAAGGGAATGTTTTTCTTTGATTTGCACAAGTATTAACCCCCATCCTAAACTAGATGAATATATGACTAAATACTTATTGGCTTACTCCATTAATGATAAGAGAAAATATGATTTTTTGTTGTAACTAGAGACTATAAAGCATTCACATGTAGATCCTGATCTAGCACTTTCTATATATTTAAATTATTTTTATTAGACCTATCTGAACTAGCAAAATAAAATAATAACATATTTAAACTGAGTGTAACATATGGCTGAGTGGCATAAACCACTTGGCTTGACCCTAAACCTTTTCCAAGATACTCCCTACACCCACATGTTTAGAAATGAAATTGGGCCAGAGTGCACTGCGCATGAAAAATGTGCTATATAAATTTAATAATTTATTTTCAACCATGCTACCTGATTATAAAAGAATAAACATTTTTAAAAAATATGAACATATTAATTTCAGTTTATCCAGATGGTAGAGTTTGTATTTCCATACTTCATGCACCTGGAGATGACCCCATGGGTTATGAAACAAGTGCTGAGAGGTGGAGTCCAGTGCAAAGTGTAGAGAAAATTTTATTGTCAGTTGTTAGCATGTTGGCAGGTGAGAACTATTTTGACTTGATTCATGCTTTGATTTGGTTTACAGTTTAAAGATACTATGGGACAAACTAGGCCAGGTCATGCTTGTTGACAATGCAAATACCAATGTACATTCAAAACACATTAAAACATTCTGTAAAACCTAACCCAAGTAATTTTTCACACTGCATTACAATTTCTTATTCAGTTCAATCTCATTTATGTACTTTAAGAATATTTCAGGATTCCACTGTTGTTAAAAGTGACTTTAATATTCATTTATTTTCTTAAGCGCTGGAGAACATTAAGGTTGCAATCCTCTTCTCTCAAAATACAAGAGCGGGGAATGTGTGTTCAATTTACATTAAATATGTCTCAAGGCGCATACACATATTTGAGTCAATGGTGTTGATAGCTTCTGCTTGAGTTAAGGAAGAATTTACTGCGAGGAAACTGGCCAATTTTGGAGTAAACAAATTTTGATGCAGATTGTGCATTGAAATAATTCTGCAGTATGGCACCATTCTTCTTTTTCTCCTGTCTTAGGCTCCTTAGCATTGTTGCTCTTAAGCGTTATACCAGCATGCAGAATCTTACTCAATGTTTTCCAATCTGAGGCAATTTCCTTTTACATATTCTCATTGATATCTGTTGTTCTGAAGTCCCATTTATAGGCATCTCTGTAGTTCCCTCTGCAAGCACAACATTAAGGAATTCATTGGAATCTAGCATGTGGCTGACAGCTCAATCTTCTTTTATCAAAAGTGCATATTGGGTCAGTTTCAAAGTTTCCTACTTGAAGACATAATCACATGATTCATAGCAGACAGCACATTTGAAAATTGGTTAGTCATGCTCTTGATGCATGTATGTTCACTAAAATTTTGCCAATATAAAACAAATTACCCAGGCATTATAGATTAGCATTTTGGTTACCATTTTGAATATTACATTTTCCTAAAGAAGCTTAGAGAGTTTATTGTAATTAAGTTTAAGTGTAATTAATATGTATGAAAAGATTAAATATGATTTATTCTATACAATTTAAAAAGAATTCAGCAACTTTTTATTTAAGTCACCACATTTGTACCAGTTATAAAATGTAGGTGTAGAAAATTTCCTAAAAATTTTGTAGATTCTGTTTCCATCACTGCATTTCACTAAATATATTTTAGTACATCAAATTGTGTTAACACAAGGATAAACTCATGAAAACCTTGATTTATCAACTTACCAACATGAATATATTCAAAAACTACTTTTTTCTTTTTGGATCTAAAATTGATTTAATAATCATTTCACAAAGAAGTTCTAGCTTTCATTTAATGACCCATCATTGAGGAACTATTAGTGAAGCTGTGTAATTCCACTCTTTTAGTTCTAAGCTCAAAACTCTCACTCATACCAACTGCTATGGAGCTTGCTTAGGTTGGACCTGAATCAGATTTGTTTTGCATGAGTTTCTTATTAGTCTCTTTGCCTTATTGTTGAGCTATTTAGTTTTTCTTTGCTTCTTGTCTGGAAACTCCAAACACCCACTTTTTCTTGTAGTTTTGGGTACAAAATAACCTAGATGTAATATTTGAAATAAATGTTACATAGTTTTGCTGTTCATTTGTTTTCTACAGAGCCTAATGATGAGAGTGCTGCCAATGTTGATGCTGCTAAGACTTGGAGAGATGACAGAAAGGGATTTGAAGAAATCGCCAAAGTAACAGTTAGGAAATCTCTTGGCTTGTGATAAGATCCTGGGAGACTGAGAACATCTTTACATTTTGGTTGAAATGATCAGGTGTACATAAATGGACACGTGCTGTACTGTTCAGTCATAGAATAATCCTTTTTACTTTTGAGATCCTGTTCTACAGTGCTAGTCATAGTGGTTTAGTGTTCAAACAAGCCTTCTTACTTTGAGATAAAGTAATACAATTGTACTCATCTGCTGTGTCATAATTTAGTTTGAAAGTATATATTTGTTTCAAAAACTTGAGAATAGTGTAATAATTTCACTTTTTTTTTTTAATTGCTAGAGCCATATTTTTTTTTTATTGGCATATAATTTTTAATCAAGATTTTTTTTAAATATTAAAATGGTCGTTGACATCAACATATTTGTCAGAGATGAGGACATGCTCATGTACATGCAATGTTGTACAATCTCTGAAAATGTCAGTGAGATATCAGTGTTTGTCTGATCCCATTGTCTCGTTTAATATACTTTAAAACAACAAATATTGCCACATTTTGCTTTTTACAAAGGCATTATTTCATAAGAATTATTTTGCTATCTTTTAGTTTAAAACGAAAAGCCACAGAAAAATTGAAGTAATCTTTGTTTCAGGAGCATTGAAGTTGTTTTATTGTTTTTGTTTTCAATTGGGATAATGAAACAGCTATAAAGTTAAAAAAATATATATATATAGCTTACTGGCAACCTGCTGATTTACTGGTTTGAATTTAGATCTATGTTAAACATGGAGAATGTTCCCTTCACATTTTTTTATTTTGCCACGAAATCAAAAGTAGAGTGAAAACGGGTTTACCCGATTTGTTAAAAAGTTTCTTTTTTAATTAGAGATAGAATTAGGTACCTTTTGTCTATTTTTAGGGGTCTCTGGTAGTGGTAGGAACATTAAACACACACTATGGTTTCCGCCATGATCTAAGGAACATTTTTTGCCAAGTTTTATCAAGATTGGTCAAATGGTTTGATTTCTATGAGGGACATACATACATACATACATACGCCTTACTTTCTGCTTTATATATTAGATGGGAGTTGTTGCCAGAGTCAGAAGACAACAAAAAATTGTTCATTTGGACTGACAGAGTTATCTACATTCTCATTGATCCACTTGAACATGAATATTTAGATATTATGATTAAAAGATGGTAAATTGGTCTGTGTTGTTAACCATTGTAAAGTTGATATTGTATGATGATTACATCAACTCATAATTAAGTTTGTAACCCTTTATTTAGAAATGTTGTTTACTTGTACAAGTCATTTGAGTTTCTTGCTTTGTCAATGCAAGTATTTGAGAGTGAAAGTGGTTTGACCTAAAGACTTTGTTGAACTGGCATTATGAGTGAAAATAAATCAATCCCTTTGAAAGTGTTTCTCATTGTTTGATGTATTTTAAACAATAATTGTATATATTCAATAAATAATTGAACATTTATCCATCTTTGTATCTATTATTTCTGTTCATTAAATTGTTAAAAAAAATGTTTAGTAAAGGCTGTTACAATTCTAACTCTAACTCTACAATTCTAATTCTCTAACTCTACAATTCTAATGCACTTGTTACAGCTTTACACGAGTTAGTAAAGAAAACAAAAATATGGTTGTTTATTTGTCTAACATAAGATGACTACAAAAAAAAAAAAAGTGGAACTACTTGTTAATAATAATAAGGCTTTTTTTTTTTTTTTTTTAGTCCGAAGATTAAGAAAAAGTGCAGTATTTCACGTTGTGACTGTCAAGGTTGTGTTAAAGCCTTAGCTCGTTTGCCCGGGCCCCTGACATTCAACAGGCACCTTCGTGCTTACAATAAACAGTCAACGAGATATTAACAATATAAATGTTTAATGAGATGAATAGACTATGATGACAAAGTGATGAAGTAATATCCTCGTAGTTAAACGTTTTACAACATAATTGTTATATTACTTCAATAATCATTCTCCACCTTGCTGTCCCACTACGTAGCACATTAATGTTCACAACACAACACACTGCTGACTCGACTCTAGTATGATAAGTATCTAGTGTAGACTTCGAATCCAATACTAACTCCCTGTAGAGACAAAAGTAAAGACAAACTAAAAAGGTCTAGTATACTATGGCATCAAAACAACTGTGAAATGCAGTCATGCCCCAAAACCCTTTTATAGAAGAAAAACTATACGGAGAACTGCCTGATCTGGAAACCACTGCTCAGTTCATCTCAGATAGGGCGTATAGGATTACTGATCTGAACCCTCCAACATAAAAAATGAGAAGAAGAAAGGTCCTCACCATGATGGGTTATCATGTGCTACACTTTGTTTTATAAAGTACAGACGTTCCGTGAGAGAAACAAAGATAATTAGATCTACGTCCTACGCCTATCCATGTGTCATGCATAGTGTCAGTTCTTCTTTCCTTGAAGAAGCTCGTGTATCAGTTGAACCCACTATCCCCCCGGAGAGAGCTTTCCAATGCATGCTCAACCAAAAGCAGTGGATACGTAAAAGTGGAACTCAATGAGGGAAGTCACTAACCCTAACAATGGTCTTTCAATTTTAGCTGCACTTTTTCTTGACCCCGTTCGACCAATTTTTAGCGGCCCCCAAAAGGGGTCTGTTCGTCCGTCCCGTTTAGATCTCGTAACCTAGAAAGGATATTGAAAATCTGACATTATAATATTGTTACGAATCTCCCTATCCAGGCTCTCTGCAAACTGCACCAAACGACATCACCAACTTAAAGAACTTGACAACTCTGGGCTTGAAAATAACGTAATAGTTTAATGTCAATAAATAACAGCCAATGCTGTACAATTGGCAGCACGTAAAACAAGACTGTACAAATATCTCTCCGCCGTATCAACTCTTGCACTGGTCTCTCTGTCTCGTCTCGGACTTGTACTGAGCCGTTGTAACGAACTGTAGATCGGGAAGTTGTGACTCGTCACGGTTGACCGCTCGTCTAGCGCTGGCCTGGGGCGATTTGCGTCGGCTGACTATACACACACACCACTACCCCCATCTGTGCCACCACCAGGTTTATAACACTGCCCCTCCTTAGATCTGTCCGTCCCGGGCAGATCCAGCTTCATCATAGTACTTGTTGAGTCTGTCGATGTGGACGACCTTCAGGCCAGCGCTTGGAGTCACCTCTGACCCGAGACTAACCTGGAAAAACCAAATAGATAAAACACAGAGTAAAGGCACCCAGAGACTATCCCTCTTGAAAAAATTAGCTGGCACAGATTGGGGAGCTAATCACAACATCCTGAAAAAGACCTATACCAGTTATGTAAGACCTGTACTAGAATATGGTGCCTCAGCTTGGGGCTCAGCAGCCCAAACCAATCTAAGAAAAATAGACAAGGTTCAAAATATTGGTCTAAGGATAATGACAGGAGCAATCAAAACAACACCCATAAGAGCTATGGAGGAAACCGCTGCCCTGATCTCTCTGGATGAAAGAAGAGAAATAAAAATCCTTTCCCAATTCACTAAATTGGAAACCTTGAAGAGACATCCACTCAGAACAAAAATCCACAAAACTGGCACAAAAAAAAACCGTCTCAAAGGGACCAATTTCATACAGGAATCTCTAAACCTAAAAAAGAAACACCAACTTGAAACAAGATTACAAAGAGAGTTTGTGTTACACAAACTCAGAGGCGGACCCCGTCGAAGTCGGATCCCTGTCGGATCTGCATATTCGCAAATAATATTCAAGAGGTGATTTAATTTTGATGTAAAATGTTTTACACGTTTCGGATGTTCCTTCAGAGTTGAAGATAATTACTTCCTAGTCCAAACCTCCCGCAGGACGACGGGGGATGGGAGCGGGCAGGGTTTGAACCCTGGGCCATCCATAAATCTGAACGACAGTCCAGCGCGCAAACCGCACGACCAGGCAGCCATCCGATGGTCAAAAGTAATAATGTTTCAAAGATTCATTTGCCGTAAATTTAAATTTAAATTTAATAAAAAAATAGTAGATTAGTTTTAGTATATTAAAACATTACAATATTGATCAAAACGTTTGGAAATGAAAATCTACACTTTTTTTTTACACTTTAAGTTTAGAAATTGAAATTCTACATCTTAATCTAGTCTATTTTAGTCTAAACTAGATCTAGAAATTCTAGATCTAGACTCTAAAATAATTTTAATTAGAATATAAATCCAGATCTAGATATACTGTAATAAAAATCTAGATCTAGTTTAAAAAATCTAGATTAGATCTAAATCAAGATATCATTCCTTTTTTAAACGCGAGTCACATAACGAAGCTTAATAAACATTACTATACCGAGTTCTTTTTTCATTTCATTTGAAGAATTAATTCCATATAACGTCAGAGGGAAAAAAAAACACTACGTCACACGGCCTAGCTAGACTAAAAATCGCCTTCATCTATAAGAGCCATTTATCGAGTGTTCATAGACTTTGGTGCACCGAGTGCGTTCTTTAAGCATTTCATTTAAAGAATTCATTCCATATGACGTCAAAGGAAAAAAAAACACTACGTCACACGGCCTAGCTAGAATAAAAATCGCCTTCATCATTACGAGCCTTTTATCGAGTGTTCATAGACATTGGTGCACCGAGTGCGTTCTTTTAGCATTTCATTTAAAGAATTCATTCCATGTGACGTCAAAGGAAAAAAAACACTACGTCACACGGCTTAGTTAGACTAAAATATGTTTTCATTAATACAAGCAATTTTTTCGAGGGTTAATAGACATTGGTGCACCGAGTGCGTTCTTTTAACATTACATTTAAAGAGTCCATTCATATGACGTCAAAGAAAAAAAATTCCATTACCTCACAATAGGCTAGTACCGGTACCATAAAAAAAATGTCTTTATTTACACGAGATATTTAACGAGGGTTCATAGACATTGGTGCACTGAGTTCTAATAGATATTATTTAAAAAGGATCAAAGCCACATTGTTTTTGCGTTTTGTCTGTCAGTCGGTCTGTCCGTTATCTTGATATAAAAAAAACAACTAAAAGTTATTAAAAATTGATTAACTTTTATTTTACGTTTCAAAATATCGCAATAATTTTTAGGTATGAACACAATTGAAAAGATTATATAATAGATTGTTCCGGATGTTTGTATAAATAGTAAAAGAAAAAGAGAATTTCAGATAAATGTAATACCGTTAATTAAATTTTTTGGATGGTCTCGTATAAAAATTAGATGTACTACAGCCACGTGGAGAGATTTTCATACCTTACTTTGGTGTTTGGATTCTGTTTTCCTTAAAAATCGGAACATAATATTAACGATAATTAGATTTTTTAATGTTTTAGGTAGAAAGTTAAATGTACTGTAAGAGAGTAGTGAGTTAAAATATTTTTCATAAAAATCCGTAAAAACATTATTTCGTAAATGAGAAGATTATTTGTTTATTAATTAGAAGAGGGAGTTCAAACAATTATTTAGCGTTAGTAGATTTTTAAATAAATTCGGAAATTTCTGGCGACGATTTGTAAGAAACAAAATCCGGAACTTTCTTTATCGATTACAAAACTTCTATGTTATGTTTTACAAGAAAATTAAATGTCTAAAAAGTAATTTTCAGTAATCAATTCTAGTAAATTACTTTTTTTAAAAGCCTTATGCGATTTCAAACAATCATTAGGCATAATTCATGTTTTATAAAACAATATCCGGAACATTTTTTACACTTAATGAAATATAAGTCAGTATAGAGATTATGATTTAGCATTAATATGCTATTTACATAAAAAACGGAACAACATATTATTGATAATGTGTTTTTGCAACGTTTAAGCATGGAAATTGAATGTAATATAAGTTAGAAGAGCAAACAAACATTTGTTGGCGTTGATTAGTTTTGCACAAAAAAATCCGGAACAATCAATTTTAGATACTTAAAACTATTGAGATGTTATGGGAGGAACATTAAAGGGTAAATCAGATTTTCAATAGCTTTTAGAGTTCTAGTTTTTTAAATCTAATCGTGACGGACAGACCGACCAACAGACAAAACGCACAAAAATAAGCTTCTTTTATTCGGATGGGGGCACTAAACAAAAAATAAATAAAATCTGATTTTTAAAAAAAGTTTAAGGAATTGGTTTAGCACCTGATCATGTTGCGACATTACGCTACTGCACGAAAATCGCTGCATAAAAAGTCCATTTAAAAAAATGTGCGTGATATTTACATACAAAGTGCATTATTAGCCTTTATAAACAAACAGAAATGTTTTCTTTTAATTTTAGCAGCTAGTTGACCAGAAAAAACGTCTTTAACTATTATTTGTATTTGTTGTAAACATTTCCTGTACATTTTAAAAATATATTTGACATAGTGATACTGAAAATACACAAAAATTGTCCATCTTTGTTAGCATATTGTAACATTGCCTCCCTTACATTTACGTAATTGTTTTAGAATTGGTGTATTTTTTATGAAAAAATCGCTTGCATAATTAATTTTATAAATTAAACGGTTTGCTTTTAGAAAACCAAAAGTAGCCGTTGCACCTAAACTTTTCAAGCCGGATTTAATGATGAAATAATATTTTTCATATCTCTTCTAGTTTTCGAGATCTGAGTGTGACAGACGGACAGACGGACATTTTGCACAAACCTAATAGCGGCTTTTTCCCCTTACGGGGGCCGCTAAAAATTACTCTGGAATCCTCGATACACTGTAATGAATCTCCACCCTGGGACGAAAGCCCTCTTCCTACTATAAGGGACCATATTGAAATCATCCAAGTTCCCGTCACAGTCAGATTGTCTTTCTAGCCTATGCGAAAACAACTCTCCAAAGCTTGCAAAACTCCTCATATATTAAAAACCTCAGAACAGCACTTACAAAGCTCAACAACAACAGCAAAAACCCACTGTTATTCAATGGATACCAGATCATATACAACTAGAAAGAAAAGAGAAGGCTGACACACTTGCCAAGAGTGGGAGAACTAACTCACAAATAAACTCTGCACTCTATCCAGAAGAAATGAAGAAATTAATTGTAAATAAAATAAATGAGAAATGGACGAGCTCTCATCCAAACCGCAAGAAAGATGACGCTTACAATAAGCTATCCCGACAAGACCAACGTCTAATCTTTCGACTCAGGACCGGACACAACAGATTGCGACAACACATGTACCGGAAGCTCAAAATTGGAACCAGTGAAATCTGCCCATGTGGAGTATCACCAGAGAATGCCGACCACGTCCTCCAAAACTGCTCTCTTTACCAAGAGGCCCGTATAAGACATTGGCCCCAAATCACCCATATGGAGAGCTCCCTGATTTGGAAACCACTGCGCAGTTCATCTCATGTATTGGTCTAGTCATATGAACACTCCAGCATAACAATGAGAACGACGAAGAAGAAGAAGATGAAGAATGCAAACGGTTATAGATTTTTTAATAAGTATTTTTTCGTATTATAGCGTAAACTGCTTTTATTGAGCGCCTAGAGCTGCACAGAAAACTCATTCCCAGATACCCCTTCCCCCACTGGTCCACAAATGAGATTGGACCAAAGCACTCTGAGCATGTTATGAGTATGAAAGAAGCGCTATATAAAAGCCATAATTTATTTATTGCATTTTCAATCGAAAGACTGAAGGACATTTTTTTTAACGTAAATGTTTTTTTTGGTCTCTTTACAAAACAATTAGATCAATAAGAATAATCATTATATTACATCAGTTAGGCCAGGTTTACATCTAACTTCACCTTTACTTTCACCTATCCCTTGGTCTTCTAGACCGATGGGGCACCACACAAGATTTGTCAACCTTCTTTCTCCATTATTCTCTGTCATTTGCCTTTGATAGAATTTCATTCTGATATTCTTTCTTTTTATCTGCCTGGGTGGACCACTTCGGGGTCCGTTTATGAGTTTGTGTTTCCACACAAACTTTCTTTGTAATCTTGTTTAAATTAATAATTAATAATAACATTAGTTAGTTATTAGTATATTTAATAATAATAGGGCCTAATAATAATAGTTTAGTTTGCTTCCAGCAAGTGTTCTATCAGGCTTCTTAACGGGAGTGTCAGCAAGATATCGGTTCCGCATCAGTTGTCAGCAAATAAAAGTAGGTAACAGTATGCCGTGGGAGAAGAAGGTGGGAGGCCTAGAAGTATTCACCATAAATAAGTCAAAGAAATATGTAAATCACTGCATTGAACCAGGCGAACTAATGTTGCAATCTTTGGGCTGGATTAAAATGGCGTTTATGCCTAGAAAATGTAAACTTTGGTAGTTAAAATGTGATCTTAAACCGATTTCGTAAGTATATTCATCATCTTTTATTACATTCACAAGTTAAATAGAAATATCTTGGTAGACACAATAAATGATCATATAGGGCCGATGTGTATTGTCTATCAGTCTTATTTACTTTCAAACATCTCAATTTTTAAGTGATTTCAGCTTGATGTTTGAAATACTGATAGAAGTATAGAGTATAACTATTTGAAATAGAAATGGAAGATTCTTTTAGAAAACATTCTTAGAGAATGGCTGCCTGGTCGTGGAGCACAGCTCTGTACTGGCGTTCAATGGTCTCGATGGTCCCGGGTTCGAAACCTGCCCACCGCCATCTCCCGTCGTACTGAAGGAGGTTTAGGCTAGAATATAATTATCTTCAGATATGTTAAATGGAAAGAGTGAGTTCAAAATTCAATACAAAATTCAGTGTGCAACTTGAGAAACTAAGTTATAGTTTGTGTTACAAGGTAACCAGGGATGAATTACATCTCTCATCTAATAGAATTTTAATTTTACCAAGCTAGGAATTATAAATCATTGCCATTGAAGGTTTTTAAAAGGTTTTATACGACTAATAATAGACTCTTTGAACAACATTTGTATGCATAATAAACTCTCTAGCCAGACTCCTGGTATAAGTATAAATCTACATCATAAAAAAAACTTTTTTTTTAACATGCCATAACATATAGCACAGTAAGCACACTAATACTTAAATAACACACTTAATACTTGAATAACACACTTAATACTTAAATAACACACTTTTCTAGTGTCGATGAGAAAGTTGGGTGTGAGAACAAATATCAATCATTTTGTTTACAGTTATTGACATTCTGATCGATGTGCTTATCAAATTCGATCGATACCAGACCATCGTGGAAAATTGTGCATTGAAGTGAGACAGACTATATAGGCCTATCAATTAGATTTTTAAACAAGCCAATCGAATTATTTGTAACCATTAATTATTGAATATTATCCCAGATACGTAAGTCTGTGTTTAATACGCAATGAGATGAATTTGGGATCTAGAATTAAAGGCAAAGATTTTAAGGGTCGTTTCTATACGAAACTTCACATATCATAGGGCTATTGTGAGTTATTTACATTTATAGTGACTGGCTATTGGGACTCATGTGAAATTTCGACTTACTGGATCATTGAAGATCTATAGTTGACTACCTTAGTTTTTAAAACTTTTTTTTTTACTGTAAAGTTCTCTAGGTTTTGTGGTTATGTGAGTTCTGTATGACTCCCAGAATCCTCTTACATGCTGCAATTATTAGAGTTTTCTAAATACTTTAAATAAACGAATTTCCTTGATATTTCGACTATGAAAGTTTCTCTTTGAGCTCTCTAGATGTTTCGAATGATAAATCTTTGAGGTAATCTACAAGTGATGCCAACAAAAAATGGCTGAACTTCATACCACGAGTTCTATCGGCTACCAAGTCTTAAAAAAACTATTGTGTATACATTTTAATGAATATTTAATATTTATAAATTGGAACTCTTCATGAATCAAAAATATTTACACTCAAAATCTTCATTTATGTAGGTCTTTATGTTTGTATTTTTAAATAGGCTAAGATACAATGTTAAAGAATAAATCTACATGCATTATTAATCAAAGAAGTTATTTAACTGATTAAAAGTCAAATATTAAAATTTAGCCTAAATGTAAGCATTCTGCCATCACAACGTAATGCAATTCAAATCTGGAGGAAAGGTCTGGCGTCATCAGGGTGGATACGGAATAATGCCATGAATGAATTTCAATTCTAGACATGTAAGTAGACATTAAATCTAATGGTTTTTAAGTGTAGTGTAGGCTATGCTTTGCAACTGTAATATTTGCTAAGTAGGCCTACTGATCTGTATAAAGCTTTTTTGTTATTTCAATAAAATTGGACAATCATTAAAGAATTATTTATTGCAATCATCATTCGGTAGACCAGTTTTGGGATCGTATTTTAAGACTACACTCACCAAAAGTAGGCTCTCTAGTTTTGAAAGACAATTTAATGAAAAGGGGAGTATTTTTTGTTTAGCGCTCATTTATGGTAGTTGACATGAAACGATTAAATGGCCAATGGGCTTCTGGGAACTCATTCTTACTTTCCAGTATACCCTGGATACTGTAGAACGTCCTCATGTAAAAAAAAAAAAAAGAGGTGTAACAAAGTTTATTTCATGGAGGAAGAGAACAATGAAATAAACAAAAACTACTTCTTTCTCTATGAATTATGAAAACTACTTCTTTCTCTATGAATTATGAAAACTAATTCTTTCTCTATGAATTATGAAAACTACTTCTTTCTCTATGAACTATGAAAACTACTTCTTTCTCTATGAATTATGAAAACTACTTCTTTCTCTATGAACTATGAAAACTACTTCTTTCTCTATGAATTATGAAAACTACTTCTTTCTCTATGAATTATGAAAACTACTTCTTTCTCTATGAATTATGAAAACTACTTCTTTCTCTATGAATTATGAAAACTACTTCTTTCTCTATGAATTATGAAAACTACTTCTTTCTCTATGAATTATGAATAAAACGTTCTCTTCCTCAGTAGTCAGCCTACTAGCTTGTAGTAATAGAAAAACGATAATCTGTTAGACACCTTATTTATATAGGTTAGTTATTTTAGCGACGCACCATAGATGACGCATATTGAACGGGACTAGTGACGTTTGGGATATGTTGGGTTAGAGACCGGAAAATCAGTTAGCAATAGAATATTCCAGGGTAACGACGTGTTTAGTGACAGAGACTTCTACTGTGGCCTTTTATCATAATAAACCAATGTACAATTGTTCGTCAGTGTTGACTACATCTCTTCACTAGTTATAATCGATGTGCCAGTTCTTGTTTGACTTGTTGGTCAACTGCACGTAATACACCCGAACAATTACACCCAAACGATTGCAGAGTAATTGGTTGACTTCAAGACAGCCTGAACTAGCAACATCACAGTGGCGACCCCGAACCTCGAAGCCCGACGAACATCGAACCGAACCTCGAAGCCCGAACCTCGAAGCCCGACGAACATCGAACCGGACCTCGAAGCAGAACGTTTACTCAGGTGAGGGTCGTGCACTCGAAGATATAAGATTTCATCGGAGTACGGCTGAACACAGCAGTATCGCAGAGTGACTTTGTTTTAGATCTACAAGTAGTCGTCGCCTGTTTGATCGCACGTTCAACGAGCCGTTAACTCAGGGTGACCTTCGTCAGGACAGTAATCATCGTAACGTCTGGTCTACTTAACCAGTATATTCTCAAAGCCTGATCTTCATATGCTGAATCGACCTACAACCAGAGAAACCGTTCATTCATAACGGGTGAGAGATCGTTAGTGAACCTGTTGGACATATTTTTTTTTTTCTTCGTCATAGGAGCCACATCGAGTATCAAGTTTTACCTCGTCAGTTTCGAGAAGGACAGTTTGCCCGCTGTCAGAAGTATTGTGAGTACTACAAGTTTGGTAGCTAACTAAATCGAAATCGCTCTGTCGTCTTACCCTTGGAGAGATTCTTGTGGAGCAGTTTGCTCATTGAACCGGTTGCTTGCCACGTTTATAACGGTCACTGTGTCTAACCTTTGGAAGGTTAGTAAAATCGTAATTGCTGAACATTGATATATCTAATATTCGTCGGTCTAGACGATATCTAGACTTGTTGATAGTGAAGTTGTGGAAACAGCTACGTCCACTTAATTTCGTTGAAAACCGTTAATCGTCTAACGGAACGTCGTCGGAGGTGACCTTGGTTTCACCTAGTCTACATTGGACAGTTGGTCTAATGAAGCAGAGTACAACAGCAAACTTCGTCGTACTACCAGAGTAGCAGCAGAAGCAGTGAACTATTCTTAGAGAACCGTTATTCGTCAGCCCAGATCGAGTCATCGTCAAGAAAGTCGTTATTCGTCAGCCCAGATCAAGTCATCGTCAAGAAAGCCGTTATTCGTCAGCCCAGATCAAGTCATCGTCAAGAAATTCGTTATTCGTCAGTCGTCCAGATCAAGTTGCCGTCAAGAGACTGTTATTTGTCAGTAGTCGTCTACACAAGTCAAGTCATCGCCAGAAGAACCGTTAACCTATTCGTCAGTAACTGTGTACACAAAGTCGTCGGAACTACACATACGGTCATCAACAGTCGTCGAAGAAACTAGAACATTTTGCTGTGGCATATTAAGACATCTGTGGCATTACGTGGGATACTGGTAGCACCGGAGAACAGAGTCGGAACTAGAAGAGAGGCAGTGGAATTTGTTGTGATCTAGCATATTCGGGAGTCCGAACAAAGGGATCTTTCTTATCAAAAGCTAAGTGCCATTTTTCTTATTAGTATATGTTTAGATTGCCCTTAGAAATAGATTTTGTCTAAATTTGGTACGTTAGCCTGAGTAAAATCAGGTGGTGCGCCTTAAAACCCGTCGGGGTAGAAGACGTAATTTAGATGAAAAGCTATATTATACGTTTAGAGTTGTAATTTGTTTTGTTTGTGTAAACGTCATATCCGTTGTTGCCTGGTTACTTCGTGACGTTATCATTGTGTGCCATATTGTCACATCCCAACCCATAGCGATAGTCTCATTTAATTATTTCATTTGTTTATATTATTTTAAATTATTTATTTTTATTAATTTAATTAGATCTGTATTTTTTTTCACTTAATGATAGAAAGTGCGGGTAGGATTCTTTTACTGTGAATCAGACTAAAATAATTTTAGTTTGAGCGGTTAAAATCAAATATGATTTTGCCATGAGAATAATGCCGAAACTGGCTATGTAGTCAAACACTGTCGTCTGGCTAAATTTAGATCTGCAAATTGTTGTACATCTCTTTGGTACAATTAAATCATCTAGACTCTAATTTGAGAATATTATTAATTGAAAGATGAATGAAGGTAGTACATTCTAGATATATATATCTTGTTGAAGGTATATTTGACACTGTATACACATATTTATTTCGCATGGTTAAATAGAACCATAATTTCTGGATCTAGATCTATCTTATCTACTCTAGACTATCTAGACAGTCTTAGAGTCTACTGAGTACTCTAGACACCTCAGTCACATCAAATTTTAAAATTGATCATAGTTATTCATACTAGATCTAATAGTCATAGTGCTCTTGATAACTATAGATCTAAATAGTATTATTATACATACTATAATATACTAGATTTAAATTTGTGTGATACTAGACCTAATATACAGATTTGAATATAACCATAATAACTCAGACTAGATTTATACATTTACTAAATCTATAGATAGAGACATAACATTTAAAATTTGTATAAAAGTGTGGAAAAACTTAAATATAAAATAAGTTTAAAGTATAGCCATAACCAATATAGGCTAAGTAAAAATATATAAATTTGAGTGAAAATAAAATACAATGGCTACATCATCATATGTGGACCTTAAGGAGGTTAAGGAAGCAGCTATGCAGGATGGAAAGGCCATGGAGTTAAAAGGAAAGGACTTAGCAGCTTATGTACAGCAAGTTGTGAGGGAAGAAACAGAACGTCAAAAACAAGAAATAGAGAGACAGAAAGAAGAAAAAAGACAAGAGATAGAAAGACAAGAAAGGATCAGAAAGGAAGAATATGAGCAAGAAAGGCAAGACAAAGAGAGAGAAAAAATTAGAGAACATGAAGCTAAAATGGAGAAGATGAGATTGGATGCAGCACAAGCCAGAGCTCAAATTGAACAAGGAAATAACACAAATAACTCAAATAGTACCACACAAAGAGACAACCCTAATTCACAGACATGGCTAAAGAGAAAGATACAAAGTTTTGATGAACAGAAGGATGACATTGGTGATTTTCTGAAAAGATATGAGGCAAAAATGTCTACATTTAATATGCCTGAAGAAGAGTGGTCTGAAATACTGATGGACTTTGTTCATGGTCAAGCTCTAACAATATGCCAAAATCATGACCATCATATTGATGATAGCTATCAGGTTTTAAAAAGAGAGTTACTGAATGCCTATGGTCATAATGCTACAACATTCAGAAAGAAATACTTTGACAATATACCATCATTAGAAATAGAACCCCAAACTACCATTAATATGGAAAAGGATTTTTTCAATAAGTGGGTAAAATTAGAAAAAGTGAATAACTCTTATGAGGGATTAAAAAATTTTATTCTAGTGGACAACTTTGTAAATAAATGTGATCCTCAATTACAATCTTTTATTAGAGAAAGAAACCCAAAAACTATAGATGAAATAACAGAGATAATGAGAGTATACAAAAATGCCTATCCAAATAAACCATTTTCTGATAGAGATAAGAGCAAAGTAGATTTAATAGGATACACCAAAGAAAATGTTGATAGAAGTAGAAATAGAAATAGATCAAATAGTGGAAATAGAAAATATAATGAAATAACCTGTTTTAAATGTCAAGGAAAAGGTCATATAGCAGCTAACTGTAGAAGAGGGAATAGTAGGTCTGGAAGTAGAAATAGATACAATGAACAAAATAACAGTAGATATAGGAGTAGAGATAGGAATGACAGGGGAAATTATAGAAATAGGAGTTACAGTAGGGAATACAAAAATAAAGGTACAGATAGGATATATTTCATGGAAGGAAATAGGAACAATTTTGCAGTGTACCCAGGGTTTGTAGATAGAATTCCGGTGGAATTAATCAGGGATTCAGGTTGTAACACCTTGGCAGTAAAAACTAAATTTGTCAAACCTCATTGGTATAAAGGGTTTACTAGGAAAGTAGAATTAGCAGATGGCACTGTAAGGGAATTTAAAGCTATAAGAGTATACATTGAAACTCCATTTTTCACTGGCTATTGTGATGGCATTGCAATACCAGAAATGAGATATGATATGTTAGTAGGAAACATAAAAGGAGTTAAAGAATGTTCAAGAAAAGAATTAGAAGACTGGCAAAACAAATACAAAAACATAAGACAAAATCATGAAAACATAGAAACACAAAATATAACAAGTATGATAATAACAAGATCAATGGATAAACAAGATAAGAAACAGGAAAATACAATAAATGTAATAAGTAATGATGAAGAAGAAGAAACCAGTAATGTAATACAAATAGAAAATACAGATGTTAAGGAAAAAGAGATAGAAAATGAAACACAAAATAGTCTTGAAACACAAATATCTCAAAATGAAAAAGAAACAATACCCACATTTGCATTAGAACAAATGAATGACAATATTATTGGGAAAATTTATTCAAGAATATCAGATAAAAACAATAATAATCCAATGGAGAAATTTTATATAGAGAATAAAATATTGTTTAGACAAACAAGTAATGATAACAAGAAAATAAAACAACTTGTCTTACCACAGAAATATTGGAAAGATGTTTTAATTATGACACATGATAATAATTTAGCAGCACATAGGGGAGTAAAGAAATGTTATAGGAATTTGTCAAAACAAGTATTTTGGCCCAAAATGAAAGCAACAATCAATAAATACATAAACTCATGTGACATATGTCAAAAGAGATCTAACAAAAGCCTAGTGAATAAAGCACCTATTCAAGAAATGGATGAACCTACAGCACCATTTCAGAAAGTATCTATTGATTTAATAGGTCCTTTAATTCAAACTGAAAATAATAACAAATACATTCTAACAGTAATAGACATGTTTAGTAGATATCCAGAGGCAATCCCATTATCAAATACAAGTGCAGAAAATATCATTAATGCCATAACTCAAAAAGTAATTACAAGACATGGTATACCTAAAATTATATTGAGTGATCAGGGATCTCAGTTTAAGTCAGAACAATTTAAGAAATGGACTAAACAATACAATATACAGCACATATACTCTTCGGTTTACCACCCGGAGAGTAACGGTTTATGTGAACGATATGGTGGTTCATTAAAAAGATCACTAACAAAGATAATTCAGAATAATCAGAACAGGTGGGATCATTACATTAACTATGTACTATTTGCTCATAGAAACAACATCCATGAAGCAACACAATTTTCACCATATGAAATAATACATGGAAGAAAACCTAGAGATGAATTAGATGTTTTTAAAGAAAATCTAATAGGAAATGAGAATAAATTAAATAATGACAGTGAAACAACAATCACAACAGAATTGAAAGAAATATGGACTCAAGCATATAACAACAATAAGAAGTACAAAGAAAGTGCTCATGAGAATATAAATAAGAAAAGACAATTGAAAACACTAGAAGTAGGAAACAATGTATTAATATTGATAAATGACCTGAAAAATAAAATTGGTAAACAATGGAAAGGTCCATTTAAGGTGATAAAACAAATTAGTGATGTGAATTATCAAATTGAAATAAATGGGAAAAGTAAAACATATCACATAAATAATTTGAAACTGTATCATGATAGAGAAGATGAGTTAATACAAAACATTCAGGAGGAAATAGAAAATAAATTTTCAGAAAGAGAAGAATGCTTGATGATAATAACAAATGAAAATCATAATGAAAAGGATATTAAGGAAATACCTGTAATAGAAACAAAAGAGAATCAAACTTGGCAAAAGATTAATCTTAATAATCTAACTAAGGAAAAGTCAAAAGATATAACTAAAATAATACAGGAATACAAAGAAATTTTTTCCAGTATACCAGGAAAAACTAATATTATTAAACATGACATTAAAGTAACAGATCCAAAACCTATCAAGCTTAAGCCATATAGAATACCGCTACATTTACAAGACAAAGTAAAGAAAGAAATAGACAATTTACTAGAATCAGGTATAATTGAGCCATCAACATCTCCTTATGCTTCACCAATTGTGATAGCCAAAAAGAAGAATGGAGATATAAGGTTATGTATTGATTATAGGAAACTTAACAACATCACAGAATTTGACCCATATCCAATGCCAAATATAGAGGATATTTTACATAAATTAAATGGAGCAAAATTTTTTACTAAATTGGATTTAACTAAAGGTTATTGGCAAATACCTTTAACAGAAAATGCAAAACCTTACACAGCATTTGTAACACCATATGGTATTTTTCAATGGAATTATATGAGTTTTGGATTAGTAAATGCACCTGCCACATTTAATAGAATGATGAACATGATAATTGGAAACAAAGAAAATGTTATTTGCTATTTGGATGACATATGTATTTTTAATAATAGTTGGGAGGAACATTTGGTAGATGTAAAAGAAGTATTCAAAATAATAAAAGAAAGTGGACTTACAATTCAAGCAGAAAAAGTAGAAATAGGATTGGAGGAAATAATTTTCTTAGGACATAAAGTAAATAACAACATGATTAGCCCTATTGAAGATAACATAAAGAAAGTACTTAATATTGAAATACCTACAACAAAAAGACAAATTAAAAGCATATTGGGAATAGTAAATTATTACAGAAAGTTTATAAAGAACTTAGCAGAAATAGTGAATCCATTAAATGACTTACTTAAAAAAGGAAAACCTCAAAAAGTAGTCTGTAATGAGGAATGTGTGAAAGCTATTGACAGAATTAACGATGTTTTTAGTCATGAACTAATATTAAGACTACCTGATAAAGACAAAATATTTTATGTCACAACTGATGCATCTGGTAATGCTATTGGTGGTTGTTTAATGCAGAACTATGATAACTTACATCCTATATTATATGTAAGCAGAAAATTGTCAGAGGCAGAGAAAAAATATAGTGTCATTGAAAGAGAAGCCTTAGCTGTAATATGGGTAATTACTAAGCTAGAGAGCTATTTAATAGGAAGGAAATTCATATTATTAACTGATCATAAACCTATTCAGTATATACAGCAAAAGAGCATGAAAAACAGTCGTGTTTATAGATGGTTCTTAGCACTACAGGAGTATAAATTTGAAGTGAAAGCTATTAGTGGATCTGTGAATATTGTAGCTGATCTATTGTCTAGAATGACATTGAAGTGAAATAATTTTGTAAATAAACTATGATTATATTGAGTATGTAATATATATTAATATATTGACACCATTTATATGTTATGGAAAAGGGAGATAAGTAAATTTGATGTTAAGCATTTAAAAGTAAGTATGGATATTTTTTTTGTGTGAATCATTTCATATATCATTGACGAAAGTTAGTTCTATGGAAAAGGGTGAGTATAAAAGAAAAATGGACAAAAGCGTATAAAAGGGTGGTAAGAAAAAAAAAATTTATTGAATGTGTAAATAAAGTATATAATTGTTTTTTGAAATATTGTATTTTATCAGATTACTGCCAGTGAAGAACATTTGTGAGTGTGTGACGTGCCCATAAGATGCCACATTTTCTTGTATTATGAACTATTATGAACATTGACATGAATATGAGGAACTGTCAAGATGAAGATGTCAAGATGAAGATGTCAAGATTTTATGTTTGTTTGTCTTCCCATTAAATTGAAAATGCCCTTGTAAGACTTGACAGTAGTGGAAAAATATTGACATATTTTTTTTTCAAAGGGGGGAGGAATCTGTTAGACACCTTATTTATATAGGTTAGTTATTTTAGCGACGCACCATAGATGACGCATATTGAACGGGACTAGTGACGTTTGGGATATGTTGGGTTAGAGACCGGAAAATCAGTTAGCAATAGAATATTCCAGGGTAACGACGTGTTTAGTGACAGAGACTTCTACTGTGGCCTTTTATCATAATAAACCAATGTACAATTGTTCGTCAGTGTTGACTACATCTCTTCACTAGTTATAATCGATGTGCCAGTTCTTGTTTGACTTGTTGGTCAACTGCACGTAATACACCCGAACAATTACACCCAAACGATTGCAGAGTAATTGGTTGACTTCAAGACAGCCTGAACTAGCAACATCACAAATGATTACATTTGTCTTATAAGACTTGACTGCTCATTCTTGTCAGTTTAGTATTATTGATAATTATTCTCCATAGGACTTGCTTGTTCATGATTTTCACTTTAGTCTCTATAAAACATGATCTTTCAGGTTGAATAATATTTTATCCTTTGCTGGACTAACAAGAAGATCCGATGAAGATCTGTGTAGTCAGTTTAATTATTTATGGAGTGCCATCGTTCTAGCAGCCATGGGTGGTTTTGTCACCTTAGTGCAGGTAAATGCATTGTGAAGAATTGAGTAATTATCCCATATAAAAGTATGCACTTTATCTTAGGACTTTCGTGCTTAAAATATCTGTTTAAGTAAAAAGCTTTCCAGTGTATCAGATAGTGCATACGTGTTACATAATTAGAAATAGTGGGTTTTTTTTTCCTATGGGGCCACCATATAAATCTCATCTGCGGATGTACCATAGAAAGCTCCTCTACCGCTATACCGTAGAAATGCTCTCTATTATGTTAATGTTGCGCCAGCAGGCAGCAGTCGTGTTTTTTCGTCTCTCGTTTTGGAGGATTTTTGTGTTGCTATTTTCTAGAGCTAAGTGATCTTTCTTATACCATTAGATTTGTGTTGATTTCGTCTATAGATTGGTGTATTTAGTTCGATAGATTTAAGTCACGTTAATTAAATTTAATTAGTTTTTGTATTCATTTACTATCCTTTAGTTTAACAAGCATCTATATAAACAGTAACAGAGTGATACTCATAGCCCGAGGGATTGATGTGCTTGGTAAAACCGTGTACCGTGGCCACTACATAGCAGTCGGAGCGCAAACCTGTGTGTCATCAGTCCTAGTGTGTCAAATCACCGTACTGGAGTCATGGACGCTAATCTATTACGTCGCATAGGACGCACATGTGTGTTACTCAAATCACGACTAGACAGCGAGGTTTTCCGAAATATTCGTCGACTTGGCATCGGGCGTAAACTGCCGACAGTTCGTGGGTCTAGGGCTGGGCGTCTTATTCGCCTATGGTATAACCTACCGCAATTCAACTCAACAGATACATGTCACACAGTTTCCAGGACTCTTAACTGTGTTGTTAACCCCACCCCTACCCCTGTCATTTCTTCTACGACAGAGTTCAGCAGTTCCCTACTAAACTGTTTTATTAACCACCCCACCCCTATTGCTCCTCACACAACAGAGGTCAGATGTCCCCATCAAAAACCTATAATTCGGGATATTACTCCTCCGGTGTCTTCAAAATGTGCTACGCCTCTGGTGACTATATCCTCCAGTCTGCTTAAAATAATGCACCTCAACGCCCAGTCATGCAGTAACAAAGCTCTTGAGCTTGCAGACACCATCACTGATGATAGCTACGACATCGTTTTCCTTAGTGAGACATGGTTTAAAGAAGTTGGTGATGAGCCAAGAACCATTGAGCTAACGCCACCAGGCTTTATTTTAAAGAGTCTACCTCGAAAAACAGGCAGCGGAGGGGGCTTAGCAATACTGTACAGAGATAGTCTAGCAAAGTATGTAACAATAAGACCTGAAAGCTCAACGTACACGACCTTTGAGATGTGCGAGTTTCGCCTTTCCCACCACAGTAGAACACTGACTTTTATTTTCCTGTACCGCCCACCACCAAGCAAGAGAAATAAATTGACAACAAAAGTTTTCATCGAAGAATTTCAAGACCTCCTTGACAGTCACATATCAACAAAAGATCTATTTGTCATAGGCGATGTGAACTTGCATTTTGACAGTGAAAATGAGACATACGCGATGTCGCTGAAAAATGCGCTAAAGGATCGCAACTTAGACCAACTGATAAATGTTCCGACACACGTCAAAGGCCATACTCTTGACTGGATTGTTACAAATGCAAGTGAGCTTGTAGCCAAACTCAATGTCTCAGACCGCGGCTTGTCAGATCATTTTCTCGTAAACTTTGAAATGCGCCTATCAAAAGCAAAAAGGCCAAAGAAAAACGTGACTTCCCGTAAACTTAAAGCCATAGATATTGCCTCCTTCAAAATGGACGTGACCTCTTTGCTGTTGCAACAGAGCAACACAGACGTTCTCAGCAATTACAATTCTTGCTTGAAAAAGTTGCTGGACAGCCATGCACCTCTTGTCACTCGTACAGTCTCAGTTAGGCCATCTGCACCCTGGTTGACGGAAGACATAAAGACTGCCAAACTTATTCGCCGACGTGCCGAACGTACATTTCAAAAGACAGGTCTGACGATACATCGACAAATATACATACGAGAAAAAAACAAGGTTAACCGTATGATTAGAGACGCAAAAGCTAGTCATATTCGACAAAAAATCGAAAATTCTGATTCTTCAAAGGAGCTATTCAGGATCACCGCTGAAATGTTAGGGGGAGCAAATAACGAACGTTTGCCGTCATCTATCCCATTATCTGAACTTCCTGATTCCTTCAATAGATTCTTCATTGGGAAGATTGAGCAGATTAGAAATGACATGCCATCCCTCTCATCACAGCTTGACCACTCTCCAATTTTTCAAAATACTCCTTTTTGCGAGTTTCAGCGTGTATCTGAAGATTATGTCAAAAGTACTATTTTGAAGATGCCAAATAAGTCATGTGACCTTGATCCCATTCCAACCTCCTTGCTCCTTGAATGTTTAGATGAGCTTGTACCTACAATTACCAACATTGTGAACTCTTCACTGACTTCAGGCATTGTACCACAGCAATTTAAGCATGCACTTGTCAGGCCATTATTAAAGAAATCCAGTCTTGACCCGGAATGTCTAAAAAACTATCGCCCGGTTTCAAATCTTCCCTTCCTGTCAAAGCTTCTGGAGCGCATCGTGTTAGTGCAAATTCTTTCTCATCTTGAACAGTACTGTCTCTTGGAAGAATTTCAATCAGCATATAGGAAGTGCCGTAGCACAGAGACAGCAGTGGTCAGGGTACTAAACGACTTACTTCACAATTCCGACAAAGGCCACATATCAATTCTTTCTATGCTGGACTTGTCCGCAGCCTTTGATACGCTAGACCATGAAATTATGATGGCCAGATTCTCTGCAACTTTTGGTTTAGCAGGAGTCGTCCTAAAGTGGCTTGGATCCTACCTGACGGAACGCACCCAAAGTGTCGTTGTTAGCGGGACGGAATCAACAAGCTTACTTTTGAAGTACGGAGTACCCCAAGGATCAGTTCTAGGCCCAGTACTGTTCACTATGTACACATATCCACTCAGCGGTGTCATACGGCCAACCGACATCTTATACCATTTCTTTGCCGATGACTCACAGTTATACGATTCATCAGTACCCTCAGAGGTGTCGCATCTGGCAGAGAAAATCAGTAGTACCGTTGCCAGGGTGAGCGATTGGATGGTTGAAAATAAACTCAAGATGAACGAAGACAAGACAGAAATAATTAAGATTGGCACTAGGAACAATGTCTCAAAAGTTGAAAGCACAGATTCTCTCTTTATCACGAACTGCCATGTTCCTTTTGTCCATGTAGTGCGGAATCTTGGAGTTTTCTTCGACTCAACACTATCTTTCGACCCACACATAAATCAGCTCTGCAAAGGTCTTTATCTGCAGCTGCGCAGATTAGGCCAGATCCGACCATATTTAACAACGGAGTCAACAAAAACGCTAGCTGTAGCATTCATACTCTCCCGCCTTGACTACTGCAACGCCGTGCTAGCAGGTATACCTGATGACAAAATAGCCAAGCTGCAACGTATACAGAACAACGCCGCTCGAATAGTCCTTAAAAAAACTAGACAAGATTCTGCTACTACGCTCTTGCGCACGCTCCATTGGCTTCCCGTGAAAGCGAGAATCGATTACAAGGTCGCCACACTTTGTCATCAGTGTATATATAACAATGAGATGCCCTTGTACCTTAGCGAACTCATTACTCCATATGTCCCCCAGAGAACCCTGCGCTCAATGGACTCAACGCTTTTAGTAGTGCCACGTTTCTCCCTCAAAAGCTACGGTCTGCGTGCTTTTTCAGTTCACGGACCAAAGGTTTGGAACTCACTCCCCATTGATCTCAGACAGACAACATGCTATACCACTTTTAAGAAGAACATTAAGACCTACTTGTTTAAAACTTTTTTAGATTAACTGTTATTTTAGCAGTTGTGTTTATGTTTGTAATGTTGTTACAGCGCCTTGAGCCTACATTTTGTTTGTTAACAGCGCTTTATAAATAAAATTATTATTATTATTATTATTATTATTATTACTGCTCCATATAAATCCCCTATATCGCTGTACCATATAAATCTCATCTTTGCCATTGCACTTCGAGCACGATACAGGTGTCGATGTATTCATATTTGTAAAATCCCTTTTCCGTTTTTGAGATCTAAAATGACAGACTAACGAACAAACAGACAGCACAAAAATCTTTTACCAACGTGGGGGTGGGGGCGTTAAACATTTTCTTACAATCAAAAATGTCTATTGAATGTTCTATTTATTTAAGTTTTTATAATGCAAATTTGACGCTAGAATTGAGCTTTTCATTAGTTATTCAGGCCTAAATTCTAAGACTACTACAGTAGCAAAAGAGACAGACACCTTTATATTGTTTTGGTTGATATGACTAAAGCCCTTGACATGGCCAGCAGAAGTGGCATTTTCAAAGAAAATAGATTGTCCTCCCAAAAACCTGAAATTCATTGTGTACTTTCATGAGTGAAATTCAATGAAGCACAGTCAGCACCTTTTTAGGTTGGCAGAGGTGTCAAGCAGGGATGTGTACTCACACCTACTGTGTTTGGCCAATTCTTTTCCCGGCTACTGCATTATGCTTACAGCGACACCAACTTCGAACTCAAGGCCTTGAACTATTCAAGTACTTATAAAAGATATTTTAAAGTCTATTGTTAATTAAACATTTTTAGCCGATTTTTTCCACAATGTTTATTTCCCTATAGCTTAATACATTTTGTATAAAAAAAAAAACAACAACACTAAATTACTAAACTACGACTAATTGATTTAATTTTTTTACATTAATTCATGTGTGTTACCAACAATGAAAAAATGTGCACAATTTCAACTTGTTCCGAGAAAGGGAGTGGGAGAAATAATATGTCACAAATATCAATCAACAAGAATGTCCCCAAAATAAACAATACGCTTAAAATAGTTATAACTACTTCCATATTTATATTAGTACGCAGGGACTCCTATTGCCTGTTGGTGTCCAGCGGAGATGCCGGAATTTCAATGTAACTACACTCGTGCCTTGTGTTGGGTGAAACAGAATAACTATTACGTTCATGAGGTAGGAGACAGCTCTTGTTTCTTTGTTAAGTTCAACAGATATTAACTTCAAGCTAAACAGATATTAACATGGGAGACATTACTTAAGTTCAACAGATATTAACTTCAAGCTAAACAGATATTAACATGGGAGACATTACTTAAGTTCAACAGATATTAACTTCAAGCTAAACAGATATTAACATGGGAGACATTACTTAAGTTCAACAGATATTAATTTCAAGCTAAAAAGATATTAACATGGGAGACATTACTTGAGTTCAACAGATATTAATTTCAAGCTAAAAAGATATTAACATGGGAGACATTACTTGAGTTCAACAGATATTAATTTCAAGCTAAACAGATATTAACATGGGAGACATTACTTGAGTTCAACAGATATTAATTTCAAGTAAAAAAAAGATATTAACATGGGAGACATTACTTGAGTTCAACAGATATTAATTTCAAGCTAAACAGATATCAACATTGGGGACGTTACTTAAATTCAAATCCCCCCTCTAGTATGTTGGCCGATTTGGTGGGATGCGGAGGTGGCGATGTATATGCATATATATTTACTTTACGCGCTTTTATGCATAGGGTTTGGGTTTACTGGGCGTTAGGGTTAGGGTTTGGACACAAATCGACCCACCCCCACACACACACACACTCCTGGATCCGCTAGTGGCACAATGACCAACCGCCTTTTACTTTCCCCCAACTACCCAACTTAAGTCAGGTAGCCATTTTAGTACGGTGGACTCAGGGGCACCCTAAAATCCCTAAATTCTAAATCACAGTCTTCACCAGGATTCGAACCCAGGACTCCAGATTTGGAAGCTAAGCGCTTAACCACTCAAACCACCAGACCCCACTTTCCTAGTTAAGCTCAACAGATGGGAGACATTTCTTACTTGTTTCCTAATTACGTTCAACTGTGTTTTTAAATTCAGAGGAAGTCTACATATGTTGAAAAGATAAAATAAAATTATCTAAGGAAGATTTAGCTAAGGAAGAATTTATTTGATCTTTTGTTTTGTTCCCTAGGATGAAGACATAATACCTAACCAAGAAGGCCACTATAGTGAAAGCATTGCTTACTACCCCTGGGTTCCATGGATACTCTTCTTTATGGCCTGTTTGGTCAAGCTACCACATTATATCTGGCATTCTTTCGCCCACTCTTCTGGTCTGAACCTGGTCAAATTAGTTGAACTAGCAGACTCTCACGAGGACATTGAAAATTTAGCTCGAATTTTAAGGTTATGGCTGGTACGAACCGGAATCCCACGATCCAGTAAATGTAGCAGTGTAAAGTATTTTCTTGGAAGCATAGGCTTCTTTTGGCTAGGCAAGCAACATAAGACCTATCTGGCAGGACTAGTGCTATTCATTAAATTCACATACTTGCTGGTAGCTCTGGCCATGCACTATAGTTTAAATGTTTTCATTGATGAAGATTTTATGTGGTACGGATTTGAAATATTTGAAAACTACCTAAGGGGTGTTCCACAATTTTCTGCCAGGTTTCCAGCGCAGACTCTTTGTGACATGGAGATAAGGCAGTTCGCTATAGTTCATCGTTATACTATTCAGTGTATTTTACCCATCAATAGGTTCAGTGAGAAAATTTTTATTTTTGTCTGGTTTTGGTTGCTTTTGTTGATCATACTGAATGCATGGAGCTTGTTCAAATGGTCCATTCGGTTGCTTTCGCCAGCAGAAAGACTTCGTTTCGTGCAAGCTTATGTTGAAATCACTTTGCACCTAATTGAGCGACAGAAGCTAGGAAGTAAACCAACGGAGGACGCCCACTATGACACAGTTTACAATCACAGCGTATTTACCTACCCAAACGTGAACATTTCTGTGTCCAGTCTATCTACGGTCAAGGCGTCAGACGGCAGTCTTAAAACTCGAAAACGCATTCAGTCAACTCTACATGAACTTTTCTCGCAAGGGTCAAGGCCGCGCCAAAATTTTCGAATTGAGGCGAGTGAGAAAGAGGCCGAGGAATTTGAATTGCAAGAAAAGTTATATGCCATGGAAGAGAGACGCCAAAAGAAAATAATAAGAATAACCAAGCGAATAATGAAGAGATTTGGCCACGATGGCGTTGTTGTTTTCAGAACGTTGGAAGATGCTGTCGGTGTTATCATGGCAAATCAAATTTTTCAGGAACTTTATGAGCAGCTGAACTCTTCTCTTCATTACTCTTAGAAGTCATTGAGCACACGCTAGCACCAAAACATCAACGTATTCTGTGGGACACAGACCTATTTCATTGTTACATCTAGTTCACTTTTGTACATGTTTTAATTCGATTACACTCATTGACACAGTTTTTCAGTAACAACTGGATGTATTCACGTACAATTTAGTTAATTCACACTCTTTTTTAGCTCGTTTATGGAACTTTTGGCAATTATTAGTTCAAAAGCCTTATTGGCATTGCTTACAACCTTCCCACTGACCAATATGCAGGCCTATATTTATATTTAATGCCTATATGGCTATATTCCTATATAGACATTCAACTCTACATGTAGACTAATGAAACCAATCATTTGAAAAAAAAAAGGTTCCGTCCAAGCCCCCAAAAGGCATGACAGGGGTAGTCCACCCTAACTAAATTTCTATATAGACTTGTGCGCAAAGAGTTGTTTACACATATTAGGGCCTACTTTGCATTATTGTTACTGACCTAATAGACTAAATACAATTATTTCATTGTTTTAATCATTTAAACTGAAATTTTTAAAAATAAAAATTAAATAATTTTATGTATTTGTTTCAATGATATTCTTTAAACTATGCTAATATGCAATGAACTGGTATATTTTTGAATGTATTTTAATTAGATTATTTTTTTCTAAATGAAAAGTAACTTATTTTCAAAAGGAATGTGTGCTTGAAACATATTAGGGTGTAGTATCTTTTTTTTTTATATAACTAGATACATATAACATAACTATTTATGTATTTTATTTAATTAGAGAACAAAAGATGGATTATTTTATCAATTTATTATCATTAAACACAACAACAGATACATTTATATACTGTTATAAACCTGGTGGTGGCACAGATGGGGGTAGTGGTGTGAGTGTAGTCAGCCGACGCAAATCGCCCCAGGCCAGCGCTAGACGAGCGGTCAACCGTGACGAGTTACGATGGTCAGCCGAGTCGAGTGTCAACAGGACGGTTCGGGAAGGATCGCCGTCGTGAACAGAGCTCAGGGGCGTCACGAGGCATGTAGTCATGTGACGAAGCTAGAAACGTTTTAAAGTGTTACGTTATTTTGGAGCCCTGAGTTGTCAAGTTCTTTAAGTTGGTGGTGTATTGTGCAGTTTGCAGAGAGCCTGGATAGTGAGATACGTAACAATACTATTTCAAAATATAAGAGCTAATGTCACACAAAGATTTGGGTGGAAAAAAATAAGTATCTTTGACTTCAATTTTGAATTAATGATTCCATTTGTTTCTCTCTTCCTTGTTATCATAATAACCCGAGGCAAATATACAGTAATTGATTTTAAAAACATGTTTTAGGTTTTTTATTGACTGTATGGTTGAAATTGTATTTGGAATTTAAGGAGTCATATGCTACATTACCTAGCTACATAAGAATTTTAGGCGTTTAAGTATTTTAACTAATATAAAGAATATAAATGTTGTCTGTCAACATTCAGTAAGCAATGGAATCTAAATGATTTCATATCAACAAGCATTCTGTCCTGTGTCTATTTGAAGTCATGCAGACATGTAGAGTGTTTCAGTGGCTGTTATGTCAACATGCAGTAAGTTTTCATATTCTCAGGTCAACACTTAGTGAGTCATGATTGGTAAGTATATATTGAATTCTAGAGGGTCATCTTTGCCATGTTCCAGACCTGTAATAAAAAGGTTATATTATTCTTTTGATTATCAGCGCATTCATTTTCAAACATAGTTTTGATTATATAACAACAAAAAGATTTTTTAAAATAAAATCTCACCCATTTCACAACTAGAAAAATTAATAAGTAATTAAATAAATAAATTAATTAATTAAAACTTAATAATTAATACTTTCAAAAGGTTCCGTAAGGTTGTCATGGCTGGAAATGGTAATGAATATAAGCACTCCATTATCTATAAAAATGCTTGTTAATCTCATTTAGTCTATAACAACCAGTGCAACTCCTGGCTTTCATGATTGTTTTCATTAACAGAAAAAAGAGCTAAGGTGATTAACTGGCATCTAAACCAGTAAGCTTTGGGCAGGAGGGGGCTCGTTAGCCAAGGGTGGCTACCCACCTAGAAGGAAAACTCTGGATTCAAAGCTCTGCTGCCTTGCAGCTATACCCAATCATGTGAAAGGAAGTCAAAAATCAGGAGCTGGCAATTCTTAGGCAGTTTGAGAACTCAGTGCTACATCCTGGCAGAGCCTACAACGCCGCTGACCCCAAACAGTATCAATACATCAGCTGCATGGAGAGGAGGGAACTGATGTGTAGGCAACATCGTTCTGACCACAGCTAATGCCCAGGTATTCATCACATCAGAAATGAGATGATCCATAGTCGCTTGACGAATGAAGGAGGCCTTATCTATATCTTTTATTTTCAAGATAAAAGATTTAAACATGCAGCGAGTTACTACAGCTGTTTATTGTCATGGTGGATATGGACAGGTCAAAAATCTGCATTGTCAAGTTTCACAATGGTCTAAAAGCTATAAAGCAACTTCACCTCAATCACAATGTCCCAGCACCATGTTGAAAATCAGCGTTTTATTTTTTACTTTTGAAATCCATTTTTAAATAAACTTTAAAAACGTTTTAACTAAGTGTTAAAAACAATATAAAATTACGTCTGCATTATAAATAAATGTCCAACAAATGTAGTCAAGATTAAAGCAAGAAAGGAATGAAAGAAACATGTCCACAATAACAAGTTTTACCTTGCTTAACAGAACAAGATATGGACAAAATTTTACACACGCAATATCAAAACTGGACACACACACAAAATGAAATAAATACTAATAAATAAAACAAATGTCACCTTTTAAAATGTCACAGTGACATGTTAAGGTTTGGATGGATGGTCATCATCTTTTTCTTCTTGGCCCATTGTCAAAACATCATTCATTAAAAAAAGTTCCTTGTCTGAAAAAAAAATTTTAAACTTCAAGAATTACAATTATTATTGTATGGAGTCAACCCAAGACCAATACATACATTATCAACATATTACAATAAAAAATGTCACATTCGCCACTCAACCGGTCAGAAAAGATGTTTGGAAAGCTCCATAAGCTCACTCAGAGTTGTCCGGGGCGAAGCCACTAGCGCCAATCGTTTTTCTACATTTCTGAGCTTCAGAAACTCTTTCTTCTGGCGTCTACTACGCATTATTTTCCTCATAATGGAAAGATTACAAGTCAAATAGAAATAAATTAAGAAGGCCTGGGACATGTTGATACTAAATTGTGAGACATTCGAGGTAGCAATTTTTATTTTTAAAAAGCATTGCATTTTTCCGACTTGGGTGTCACCCCCTAGTGGGTGTCATCCGGTGCGGCCCGCACCCCCGCACCTGCCTAGTGACGCCACTGTTAGTGCATTTTATATTATCATTTCAGTTAGTAAATAACTGCTTTGGAGTGCTTTCACTCATGTTTTCAGCCAGTCAGCCAAGAGGGTGTGGCACGAGGACGATGGGACTTTTAGGCTGTTGACTATTCTAAAGAACTAAGCTGTCAAATCACCTTTCAGGCTTTTGACCACGCTAAAGAATATGGCTGTCAATTCACCTTTCCCACTACCATACACCCCTTGTCAATATACAGTCTGTCTTCTTAAATGTTCCAGATCTGAAGTAAGTCACGAGGGAAATGTAGTCTGGTCAACATAGAGAATGTCACAGTGGCTATGTGATGTCAGGTCAAAGTAGAGAATGTCACAGTGGCTATGTGATGTCAGGTCAACGTAGAGAATGTCACAGTGGCTATGTGATGTCAGGTCAACAAAGAGAATGTCACAGTGGCTATGTGATGCCAGGTCAACAAAGAGAATGTCACAGTGGCTATGTGATGTCAGGTCAACAAAGAGAATGTCACAGTGGCTATATGATGTCAGGTCAACAAAGAGAATGTCACAGTGGCTTTGTGATGTCAGGTCGACGTAGAGAATGTCACAGTGGCTATGTGATGTCAGGTCAACAAAGAGAATGTCACAGTGGCTATGTGATGTCAGGTCAACAAAGAGAATGTCACAGTGGCTATGTGATGTCAGGTCAACGTAGAGAATGTCACAGTGGCTATGTGATGTCAAGTCAACGTAGAGAATGTCACAGTGGCTATGTGATGTCAGGTCAACGTAGAGAATGTCACAGTGGCTATGTGATGTCAAGTCAACGTAGAGAATGTCACAGTGGCTATGTGATGTCAGGTCAAAGTAGAGAATGTCACAGTGGCTATGTGATGTCAGGTCAACGTAGAGAATGTCACAGTGGCTATGTGATGTCAGGTCAACGTAGAGAATGTCACAGTGGCTATGTAATGTCAGGTCAACGTAGAGAATGTCACAGTGGCTATGTGATGTCAGGTCAACAAAGAGAATGTCACAGTGGCTATGTGATGTCAGGTCAACAAAGAGAATGTCACAGTGGCTATGTGATGTCAGGTCAACAAAGAGAATGTCACAGTGGCTTTGTGATGTCAGGTCAACGTAGAGCATGTCACAGTGACTATGTGATGTCAGGTTAACGTAGAGAATGTCACAGTGGCTATGTGATGTTAAGTCAACGTAGAGAATGCCACAGTGGCTATGTGATGTCAGGTCAACGTAGAGCATGTCACAGTGGCTATGTGATGTCAGTATGCTGAAAGTAAAAGAAATACATGTAAAATAACTTCAGCATACAAAGAGAATTTCAGTACTTACAAACCCATTTTTCAATATTCTACTTCTTACAATTCAAACTCCACGTTATTCACAGTGTCCCGGTGACATCTTCATACATGTACTTGATACGACTTGAAGTAGGAACATCATCTGAAATCAATAGTTTCAAACTCAGAGAATTAAATTTATTTTCAAGAATGTATTTAAGTAAGTAAAGTAAGTAAGTAAAAAAACAAAATTTGCGACAGTATCTGTGGTTAGCTTTGGTGCATGTGATGTGTAATCCTTATACAACGTATATCTTGACTACTTCATTTTCACAGTCTATTCATAATTGTGCATCAGTACATACATTATTTATATTTTGTTCTATAACATCTTATTCTTAATCTCTCACTAATCATTGGTAGTATTACACTTTCTAATGTAAGAATATGTTAAATATTAAGAATGTACGATATACCATGAGTGAAGAGTGTAACACATTTTTAAATATAACTATTTATTTGTAACCATGAAACATAACTCTGCCCTAATCTGGATTCGTACTCGTGACCCCTAGAATGAGATTTGATTGAGGGATAAACGCTGTAACAACTAAGCCACACATCCATGTAAGAACTGACAGAACAAAAACTTAAGAAGAGACGGACTTTCACTCAACTTAATAATGAACTGTTGATTCATTGACTACGACAAAAAGTTTTGCACATTTATTTAAGACAAATTATGGTGTATTTTAAAATATTTTTTAAAACTTCAATTCTATGGAAAGTAGGAAATTGAATTAAATTTTATCAGTAAATTTGCTCAAAAAAAAAAAAAAAAAAAATTAAAACATCGGAATTCAACGAGATGGTCTAATAATGGGCAGAAAATGTCAAGATGGCGTCCAAAACTTCTAGGCCTAGACTCTACTATCCATTTGGCAACTGCTCGAGCTTTTTGTACAATTATAAATAGGATTAACCTATCGAATGAGTAACAAAATCTCCATTTCTACAAGGTCGGATTTATAATTCAAAGGCCCAAATATGATTTTCAGATATTTTTAAAAGGTATAACTTCACTTTAAAGCAGTGATTCCCAAAGTGGTCTATATAGACCCCCAGGGGTCTACGAAGACTTCCAAGGGGTCTACGAAAGTGAAAAAACAAATTGGGGGTCTATGAAATGTCCGAGGGGGTCTATGATAATAGATTTCATATAAGCAGGTCGTGACTTTAATTTTTACATCCCATTAATGTAATTCTTCACACTAGATATAATTTAATCATTTGAATATTTATCCTGCTATTCAAACGAAAACTTGTTGTATTTAATTTCAATATTTATTAAAATAACTTAATTTTGTCTTCATGTAAATAATGTTTAACAAAAAGAAATGTAGATTGTACAGCGTTGATTATTTAAAATTGCTCATTCTTTCCTTGTCAACCAAGCGGTTACCGATTGCCTTTTTTATGACGATAGGAAACTAATTACGCTTGAGGGTCATCTGCGACAATATCACCCAGATAAAAATATATAGATTTGAAAAACTTTTGAACATTCAAAGATAAAGTTCAGAATAGACCCACAAAATCTCTATTCAACATCATGTAGAGAAGATGGTGGTTTGTGAGTCTTACATTATCTGTTCACTTATAGCAAAATAGGGGTGTGGTGGTAGTGGTTAAGCGCTTGGCTTCCGTAATTGGGGTCCTGGGTTTGAATCTCGGCGAATTTTGAATTTCAGGATTTTTACGGCTCCCCTGAGTCCACCCAACACTAATGGGTACCTGAATTATGTTAGTAAAAGTAAAGGCGGTTGGTCGTTGTTCTGCCCACATGACACTCTGCTCGTTAACCGTTGGCCAAAGAAATAGATGACCTTAACATCATCACAATGTCTGAAAGGGGAAATTTACTTATTTATAGCAAATTGCGGAAAACTCCATAGGTAAAACAATGGTTTTTACCAACTGTTGTGGTTTTAAAAACTGTTTTACACAAACCTACATCTGATATTATTAAAAGAATTTCTTTAAGCAACAATACAGTTCAAGGTTGCTTCGGTGACATGAGTTATAAAATTAAAAGCTTCATATGTAATTCTTTGCAAACGCCATATATAAGTTTGGGCTCAGCAGCGTCACAGGTTCTGACAGGATGTAATGATGTGTGCTGTAAACTGCACAAGAGTCGCAGCTCCTTATTTTTCCTCAGGATTGACCCACAAAACCTTTCCCATGTTTGAGTTGCAAGGTTGGAGAGTTTTGAATTCAGTTTTACTTTTGCTAGGTGGGTAGCCAGCCAAGACTAATAAGCCCTTCCTGCTCGAAGCTTACTAGTTGAGGCGACAGTTACTCGCCTTAGCTCTTTCTCTCGATAGTGATAACATCTTCGCGGACTCAAATATTTGAGCAACACGTGAAACAAAAGAAAAACACGAGAAACTCTTTGCGAAAATTTCCATAATGATACTTAAGGCCAGTGTGTTTAAAGATTCCAGCAATACATATTGCTATTTTAATTGGTTTTGAATTTTTGAATTTTATCAATAAAAAAGAGAGATCTCTAAAATCTCTAATATGTAGCTTTAAATTACTTTTTTCACTTTTCAATTCACTACAGATAGAAATTAGGAGGCGTTTTGGCTGAGCAGTAAAGTGCTTGGCTTCTGAACCAGGGGTCCAAAGTTTGAATCCTGTTGAAGACTTGGATTTTTAGTTTCGGGATCTTTTGGGCGCCTCTGAGGCCACACAGCTCTAATCAGTACCTGACATTAGTAAAAAAAAGTAAAGGCGGCTTGTCGTTGTGCTGGCCACATGACACCCTCGATAATCGTATTCCACAGAAACAGATGATCTTTACATCATCTGACCTATAGACCACAAGGTCTGAGAGGGGATTTTTACTTTACTTTTTGTACAAATAGAAATTATTTTTAAACAATGTTGAATTTGCAAAAATTTGAAAGTTAAGCAGGGGGTCTACCGAAAACCAGAAAACATGGCAAGGGGTCTACGAGACAAAAAAGTTTGGGAACCACTGCTTTAAAGGGTTAACCATTACTTGCCCTAATGCAGCCAAAGGGGTTTAGAGTTTAAAACCCCCTCCTAGAAGTATAAAGTCTATAAGTAGGGTCTATTTTATGCTACCTATCTAAACTAAAGTTGCATAGAAAACATTTTTCTTGTTACTTTTTAATCTAGTTACGAAATTTTAAAGCATTGTCGTCCAGCACATTTTGCAAGAAGGTTGTTGAAAGCGGCTTATACATTGAAATCAATCATTATTTTAACACAGAGCGGAGATAAGCGTTTATTTAATTCTTGATTTTTTAACAAAATTTGACTTGTACTGATTGATTCTCCTGAGGTGACAATGAACTTATCTTTTTTTTAAATTAAACTTTGACTTTAAAAAAATCAAGAAACGATGCCTGGTTATTGAGGGGTCGAAACATTTTTGTCAATATTTCCACGTAAAAGATTTACGAGAATGAGAATTGTGTTTAAATAAAACAAACCCTGAAGATTACAGGAGAGAGTCGAGTCAAGAGAAGGAGTTAGCCTTCCAGAGGCTAGGAATGAGAGATGGTCATTCACACCTCCATTCCCCCTCGCCACGCCCCGCTGTAATCAACTACATGCTCATTTGATCTCATCCACTCTGCATATTGTCTTGTGGCTCCTTTAGCTATTGTTTTGTAACCTCTACCAAAGTGAGGCCACAGTCCTTCGAGGGAGCTCTTCCTTCTTCCTTACCACGAGCAATGTTCTCGGCACCATAGAAGTTCCCATGTGATTATGATTCCTTTTCTCTGTTCTCTTCTCTTTTTTCCTATTGAGACCTTTCCAAAAGAGTGACACTATGAGGACGGTGAAAGATTTACACCTAATGTTGCTAACGCTTTCTCCACATATAGAATACCGTGCAATGTTCACGCTGGCTGTTTCGTCCATTGGGTGTAAATGATCTTAGTGATTATATGAATAGTTTGTAAGTCCATAACCTCTAAAATACTTGTCTCTTTACATGCATTGTAAACAGTGTAACAATGGGTTAATTTATCAGGAATCTCGGATCAAGCTGACATTTTGCCCACTTATTTCTTTTACCTGACAACACAAGAATCAATTTAAAAAAATAATCAACTAGCAAATTAAATATTGGTAACTAATTTTTTTTGTTTGGTATCTCGAAAAAGGGAAAGTAATTTTACTTGACTGAAGTGTGGTGATATAAGCCCGGGGTCGGCACATGCGGCTCTTTCGATGTGAAGTTATGAATCTTTTTAACGAATATTAAGCGCCGATTCGATCTCTCAGCCACTTGTACTCGCTTTTCAGCACACACACCCTCATTACACGCGTCGTCAGTGTTGTCAGTCCGTCGGAAGCTCTCGAATGACGCCGTCGTCGGATGTTTCTATAAAGGTTTCAATTCGCTTTGACGCAAGACCTTAGTGCAAGTGAACAGCTTTAAAATGAATGCCGCGAGTAGATTCGGCGAATGGGATAATCTTCCAGATTGCTACAGTGAGGTGAAGATGTTGGCATTTGGAGTGCTGATGATCTTTGGATCGACATATTCATTTGAGCAAGCGTTCTCTTGCATGAATAGAATTAGAAGTAGAGTAAGAAACCAAGTAACAAATGAAAATTTAGAGTCGTGTTTGAAACTAAAAACTAAAAACAAGTTACCGTATGAGCCAAATGGATCCAAACTTTCTAAAACCACGCTAAAGTATCATCACCTACATCTGTTCAGCGTAATTATTTGTTATTGAATTACAAGTTAGTAATGTAAGTAAATGTTGAACTGCTTTAGTTGTTACCGAAATAAAAAATATGTATCTAATAATGCCATATATATATATAATCTAATATTTTTTTCATTTAAAAAATTCATTGTCCCCTTTATAGGTCGTCGCTCTAAATAATATATACAATCTTCTCTAGTCATAACTACCTCACTAGCAGAGTGGTTAGCACGTCGACCCGAGGATGCGTGAGCCACGAGTTCGAATTCAAGTCGTTTCCTTTTGTTTTTTTTTAGCTTTCAAAAACCAATTTCAGTAAAAATCCACTAATGATATCCCTTCCTTTCTCCCCAGCCCCAAGTAGACCAGAAAAGTGATAGGATCGTAGCGTAGTTCAGATCAGTGGATTAAGTTAACCATTGGGAAAAAATATCTTTCATATTTTTTTAAAATAGCTAGCTTTCAACTGAATGTTGAAAAGTTACAAGCTTGATAGCCTATACATGATCTAAAATCCTTTTATTAAAATTTGCAGTATCTAATAAATGAAACAATACTATTTGAGCCCTATATTGAACCTATCAAACTAAAGATACAATATCTTTTGTAGTTTTGTAACTATCACGAGCAAATACTCAGAGTCTTTGCCTTAGATCTATAGTTAATTCAATGTTTTCAATTTCCAGAGTTATATAATATGAACATCTCTGATTTTATAACACGATAATTTCAAATCTTAAATAAATGTGAAAGCTTATCATTCCCCTGTTCATTATCAAGTTGATTCAAATTCCATCTCTTCTTATGTTATTTTTCATGTCACATCTGACATGGATGTGTGGCTTAGGGGTTAAATCGTTTGTCTCTCAATCAGACGTCTATCTAAGGGGTCTCGTGTACGAACCCCGAATCCGGCACAGGTTTTCACAAGAGATGTTAAAAAAAAAGCAATTAATTTTAATTGTGTGCCGTTAGGATGTATTAGGAATGGTGTATTTAATGGTTCTAAAAAAATAATTAAATATATAAAAAGGGTCGGTATTGGGTTAGTATCTAATAAAGATACTAAAAGATACTATAGTTTCGTAAATATCACTCAATATTACTATTCCTCTGCGGGCCATGTTGTCATTACTTTAGGCTCTCCCCTCCTCCCCCCCCCCCCCCCCAAAAAAAAAAATCTTTCTTGCCTAATTATTATTCCATTGAATTTTTATTATTTCATCGATCTAATTAGTATTACATTGACCTAATTATTTTTTCATTGATCTATTATTTCCTATTGTTTCCCTTCTGCATTAAAACCCATTCCATACATATATCTAGCAGAATTATATGAAAATAAATCTGATATTTTTTATTAATTACATTCCACTTTATACATAGTCTATCAACAAAGTTCTAAAGAGAACATTATTCTCAGTCTCTTCATTTTCGTCGTTAATTATAGGTCACTATAGAAATAGATTTTAAAAACAACAACAAAAAGTGTGGATGTACAAATCATGTTTTCATAGTTTCATACATATTGATCTGTGTTTTCATAGTTTCATACATATTGATCTATGTTTTCATAGTTTCATACATATTGATCTGTGTTTTCATAGTTCTCATACATATTGATCTGTGTTTTCATAGTTATCATACATACTGCTCTATGTTTTCATAGTTATCATACATATTGCTCTATGTTTTCATAGTTATCATAGTTTCAATTAAGCCGTTTCTTTACACATTTCAACGCCTTCCTGGCATCTTGAAAGCGAAGAACGAAAGTTACCTCTGCAAGGCCAAGATGACCGTAGAGGACACGCCAAAGTACAGAAGTGTTATACTGCTCTACTGATCGGCTGAGTTGCGCTACACGCTAGATAGCCAGATAGCCGTTAATCTACCAATGGACTTTGTCGCTGTATCTGCTGTTGGTCTGTTCCAGCTTCATTTGTATAGACGACTACCTGGAACAACTGTGCCTGCTTCGGAACCAGCAACCGGAACCAGACGCCACAGCACCGAAGAACCGGAGCCAGACGACAGATCACCGAGAACCTGAGATGAACTCCTATTGAAAAATCAGAGCAGGAATGACTAGATCATCATCGAGAACCAGAACCTAAGCGAAAGAATTGTATAAATCACTGGCAAAATCTAATTAATTATTCTTATTGATTCATGTATAGTCTTTGACTATTCTTAATAATACAAACTTTCAACGTGATCCTAGAACGTGTACATAAGGGGAATAATTCCACCTATACAGACAGAGAAATAAATTCAACAATATTTCAATACTAAACAGAAAAATTAAATACCAATGACTAATTAACTAATTGGTGCCTGACCATCTGGCTTTAGATTTATGAATATCCAATAGAGGGCTTAAGATTCCTGGTGGTAAAGTTACTTATGCACCAATATTTCAGATGGGGACCATTTCCTCAACTGTGTGTCATTTTGTATTCCAATCTCTCAGCTGATGTCAAACTAGACTCACTTATTTCCCTGTTACTTTCCCTCGTTGATTTTAAATTTCAGGCATCTAGATTTGTGAACATCAGATGTTCTAGGGGACAGGAAGTCTGGAATAAAAGCTTTCTATCTTTCACGTGTTCTTATTGAATATAATGCTTGCTGTTATTTTCTCGTTTTTTTTAGGTTTAATTCATAGGCGGCTTCTTCGACATCTTTACCTTGAAGATGACCACAAAAGTTGTTTTGTATATTTATGTCTACTTGAGATGGTTATATTGCGCTGCTCTCTCCTACACTGTGTGTGGTTTTGAGCTCACCCTTGGAGCCGTGATTGACCACTGATAAGTTTGAGATTTGCATCTCCGTATTTAGAGATATCAGGCTGTGAGTTGGAACTGAGTGTGCATGCGTGAGGTGTATTCATTTGTACAATAAATAATGCATTAACTTATTATCACATGATTTGTATACATTTTGAATATTAAGTATCTGTATTATGTATCAAATATTGTTATTGTTCAAGGATCGTTGACCACATATTTGCAGTTCGGTTATTATGCAACTTGGTTTGATGTTTATTCTTTGATTAATACATTGGTCTTCCGAAGTAGGAAATGCGGTTCACCATATAGCTAGGCCAGTAAAAACCTCTTTGACAAGTTTATTTTTAAACTATGAACTAATAGATTATTATGTAGCAAATGCAATGTAATCGGTTTAAATACAATTTAAAACTATTTATTAATATTTCCATGATCAGTTTATTTTAAACAATCCTAATTGAAAACATATTTCTTGCTAAGTAAACATATTTTGGATGTTAATTTTTTTTTAAATAAAATGTTTCATTTTCTCTTTGTGTTTGTTCCAAATTAGTGTATAGTGTCTTTTTATACAACTTCTTTAACTATTTACATAAGCAATATAATAAAAAGCCAAACAACAGATGGTTTATTTCATCAATTTAATATCTTTAGAACCAACTGACACTTTGTATACAATTTCAAAACAATCAAACATGAAGAATGGTTAGGATTCACATTTTTTTTTCTCTCTGAGGAAAATAAAACAATTGATATCAAATCTTACTAAAACAATTAACTCTATCTATTTTGAAATAGTAGAATGCATTTATCCTTTCATATAAATTTCAAATAATGGAATTTCTGTAAAAAAAAAAATAAAGACATATTTAACATATTTTTAACATAGGAGACCCCTTAGACAACCCAACTCGAATGGATACCTGGCATACTGTATGGAAGTAAAAGCAGTTAGTAATTGTGATGGCCACATTGTCAGGGGCAGGTATGGCGAGAGTGATTGTGTTATTTCTTTGTACTATTTAAGTATGAAAGAGTTATATCCCTTTGTTTATTTCTCCTCTTCTCTCCCCCCCCCCCCCCCCCCCCCCAGGCATGAATGTGAACAGTATACACGTGATGTTTTTGAATGGTAGTTTTTTTCCGCTGGTTGATAGAGTGGATTGGTAGTTCGTTAGTTGTATTATGTTCCTGGACTGGTGTTTTGTGTATTTAATATTTACTGAGGTTGATATCATTTTTTGTGCTAAATCAGATACTATTAAAGTATTAAAGTATTACTTGTGTTATTCATATATATTTGGAGTCATAGTTTGTTTGTGATAATTATTCGTATTTAAGTAACCCCCTAACGAGCCTAACGAGCCAAGTCGAGAAACACACCAACCAAGTCCAGCCAAGCATAAGTGAACCCTGACACACATGACACTTTATTGATTGCAAGGTGTAAAAGGAAAATTTTACATTATAATTTTACATTATACGAAAAAAGTACAGTTCTGGAGAGCCTTCTTTACTTTCTTGTTTCTTGATCTGAAACAGAATAGTTATTATAATCAAAAAGATATAAAGATATTTATCTGCACTAAAATAATAAAAATATTTCAAAAATTTTTAGTGAAATCATGGGGCTAATTAGCAGATAAACACTCGGCTACAGAACTATAGGTCCAAGGTTTGAATCCTTGTGAAATGAGATTTTAAATTTTGGGATATTTGATTGACCAGCTCAAATAGTTACTAAACATAGGTTGGAGAAAAAATTAAAGTGGTTAGTCGTTGTGCTGGCCACATGACACCCTCATTAACTGTGGGCCACACATACAGATGATTTGAACATTATCTTCCCTATTAATATCAAGGTGTGAAAAGGAAGTTTTACTTTGGGACTAACAAGTATCTACAAATATTTAAATATATTATATCTAAAATTTAAAAAAGGGAAATCACCAAAAACAATCTTACCTTTTTCACTTCCAAATAAGACTTTCTTGGACTAGAAACCTCTAAAAAAAATACTTTCAAACTAAAAGAATTAGACTTTTTCTCCAAAAGATTTAAATAAAAACTATATACTGAAAGAATAAAAGTAAACTTAAAAAAAACTATAAGAAAACAACTTCAAAAAACATAAAAAGCATGCACTAAATAGACGGTACAAGACAAAACGAAAACATTTGTTGGCGGCCGTCATGACAAAACAATTCACAAGCAAAACAAGACATTATACGAAAAAAGAAAAATGTTTAAATAACTTCACCTTAATGGTAATGCCACAATGACATGTACAGTTCTGGAGAGCTCTCTTTACTTTCTTGTTTCTTGATCTGAAACAGAATAGTTATTATAATCAAAAAGATATAAAGATATTTAGCTGCACTAAAATAATAAAAATATTTCAAAAATTTTTAGTGAACTCATGGGGCTAATTAGAAGATAAACACTCGACTACAGAACTATAGGTCCAAGGTTTGAATCCTTGTGAAATGAGGAGATTTTAAATTTTGGGATATTTGATAGACCAGCTCAAATAGTTACTTAACATAGGTTGGAGAAAAAATTAAGATGGTTGGTCGTTGTGCTGGCCACATGACACCCTCATTAACTGTGGGCCACACATACAGATGATTTGAACATTATCTTCCCAATTAATATCAAGGTGTGAAAAGGAAATTTTAATTTGGGACTAACAAGTATCTACAAATATATAAATATATTATTTCTAAAATTAAAAAAAAGGAAATAACCAAAAACAATCTTACCTTTTTCACTTCCAAATAAGACTTTCTTGGACTGGAAACCTCTGAAAAAAATACTTTCAAACTAAAAGAATTAGACTTTTTCTCCAAAAGATTTAAATAAAAACTATATACTGAAAGAATAAAAGTAAACTTAAAAAAAAAACATAAGAAAAATACTTCAAAAAACATAAAAAGCATGCACTAAATAGACGGTACAAGACAAAACAAAAACATTTGTTGGCGGCCATCATGACAAAACAATTCACAAACAAAACAAGACATTATACGAAAAAAGAATAATGTTTAAATAACTTCACCTTAATGGTAATGCCACAATGACATGTACAGTTCTGGAGAGCCCTCTTTACTTTCTTGTTTCTTGATCTGAAACAGAATAGTTATTATAATCAAAAAGATATAAAGATATTTATCTGCACTAATATAATAAAAATATTTCAAAAATTTTTAGTGAATTCATGGGGCTAATTAGCAGATAAACACTCGGCTACAGAACTATAGGTCCATGGTTTGAATCCTTAAGAAATGAGGAATTGTAAATTTTGGGATATTTGATTGACCAGCTCAAATAGTTACTTAACATAGGTTGGAGAAAAAATTAAGGTGGTCGGTCGTTGTGCTGGCCACATGACACCCTCATTAACTGTGGGCCACACATACAGATGATTTGAACATTATCTTCCCTATTAATATCAAGGTGTGAAAAGGAAATTTTAATTTGGGACTAAAAAGTATCTACAAATATTTAAATATATTATTTCTAAAATTAAAAAAAGGAAAATAACCAAAAACAATCTTACCTTTTTCACTTCCAAATAAGACTTTCTTGAACTGGAAACCTCTGAAAAAAGTACTTTTAAACTAAAAGAATTAGACTTTTTCTCCAAAAGATTTAAATAAAAACTATATACTGAAAGAATAAAAGTAAACTTAAAAAAAATATAAGAAAACAACTTAAAAAAATATAAAAAGCATGCACTAAATAGACGGTACAAGACAAAACGAAAACATTTGTTGGCGGCCGTCATGACAAAACAATTCACAAACAAAACAAGACATGCTACGAAAAAAGAATAAGGTTTAAATAACTTCACCTTAATGGTAATGCCACAATGATATGTACAGTTCTGGAGAGCCCTCTTTACTTTCTTGTTTCTTGATCTGAAACAGAATAGTTATTATAATCAAAAAGATATAAAGATATTTATCTGCTCTAAAATAATAAAAATATTTCAAAAATTTTTAGTGAATTCATGGGGCTAATTAGCAGATAAACACTCGGCTACAGAACTATAGGTTCAAGGTTTGAATCCTTGTGAAATGAGAAGATTTTAAATTTTGGGATATTTGATTGACCAGCTCAAATAGTTACTAAACATAGGTTGGAGAAAAAATTAAGGTGGTTGGTCGTTGTGCTGGCCACATGACACCCTTATTAACTGTGGGCCACACATACAGATGATTTGAACATTATCTTCCCTATTAATATCAAGGTGTGAAAAGGAAATTTTAATTTGGGACTAACAAGTATATACAAATATTTAAATATATTATTTCTAAAATTTAAAAAAGGGAAATAACCATAACAAATCTTACCTTTTTTACTTCCAAATAAGACTTTCTTGAACTGGAAACCCCTGAAAAAAATACTTTCAAACTAAAAGGATTCGACTTTTTCTCCAAAAGATGTAAATAAAAACTATATACTGAAAGAATAAAAGTAAACTTAAAAAAAATATAAGAAAACAACTTCAAAAAATATAAAAAGCATGCACTAAATAGACGGTACAAGACAAAACGAAAACATTTGTTGGCGGCCGTCATGACAAAACAATTCACAAACAAAACAAGACATGCTACGAAAAAAGAATAAGGTTTAAATAACTTCACCTTAATGGTAATGCCATAATGATATGTACAGTTCTGGAGAGCCCTCTTTACTTTCTTGTTTCTTGATCTGAAACAGAATAGTTATTATAATCAAAAAGATATAAAGATATTTATCTGCTCTAAAATAATAAAAATATTTCAAAAATTTTTAGTGAATTCATGGGGCTAATTAGCAGATAAACACTCAGCTACAGAACTATAGGTTCAAGGTTTGAATCCTTGTGAAATGAGGAGATTTTAAATTTTGGGATATTTGATTGACCAGCTCAAATAGTTACTAAACATAGGTTGGAGAAAAAATTAAGGTGGTTGGTCGTTGTGCTGGCCACATGACACCCTTATTAACTGTGGGCCACACATACAGATGATTTGAACATTATCTTCCCTATTAATATCAAGGTGTGAAAAGGAAATTTTAATTTGGGACTAACAAGTATATACAAATATTTAAATATATTATTTCTAAAATTTAAAAAAGGGAAATAACCATAACAAATCTTACCTTTTTTACTTCCAAATAAGACTTTCTTGAACTGGAAACCCCTGAAAAAAATACTTTCAAACTAAAAGGATTCGACTTTTTCTCCAAAAGATGTAAATAAAAACTATATACTGAAAGAATAAAAGTAAACTTAAAAAAACTATAAGAAAACAACTTCAAAAAATATAAAAAGCATGCACTAAATAGACGGTACAAGACAAAACAAAAACATTTGTTGGCGGCCGTCATAACAAAACAATCCACAAAAAAAACAAGACATTATACGAAAAAAGAATAATGTTTAAATAACTTCACCTTAATTGTAATGCCACAATGACATGTACAGTTCTGGAGAGCCCTCTTTACTTTCTTGTTTCTTGATCTGAAACAGAATAGTTATTATAATAAAAAAGATGTAAAGATATTTATCTGCACTAAAATAATAAAAATATTTCAAAAATTTTTAGTGAAATCATGGGGCTAATTAGCAGATAAACACTCGGCTAAGGAACTATAGGTCCAAGGTTTGAATCCTTGTGAAATGAGATTTTAAATTTTGGGATATTTGATTGACCAGCTCAAATAGTTACTTAACATAGGTTGGAGAAAAAATTAAAGTGGTTGGTCGTTGTGCTGGCCACATGACACCCTCATTAACTGTGGGCCACACATACAGATGATTTGAACATTATCTTCCCTATTAATATGAAGGTGTGAAAAGGAAATTTTAATTTGGGACTAACAAGTATCTACAAATATTTAAATATATTATTTCTAAAATTAAAAAAAGGGAAATCACCAAAAACAATCTTACCTTTTTCTTTTCCAAATAAGACTTTCTTGGACTGGAAACCTCTAAAAATAATACTTTCAAACTAAAAGAATTAGACTTTTTCTCCAAAAGATTTAAATAAAAACTATATACTGAAAGAATAAAAGTAAACTTAAAAAAAACTATAAGAAAACAACTTCAAAAAACATAAAAAGCATGCACTAAATAGACAGTACAAGACAAAACGAAAACATTTGTTGGCGGCCGTCATGACAAAACGATTCACAAACAAAACAAGACATTATAAGAAAAAAGAATAATGTTTAAATAACTTCACTTTACTGGTAATGCCACAATGACATGTACAGTTCTGGAGAGCCCTCTTTACTTTCTTGTTTCTTGATCTGAAACAGAATAGTTATAATAATCAAAAAGATATAAAGATATTTATCTGCACTAAAATAATAAAAATATTTCAAAAATTTAAGTGAATTTATGGGGCTAATTAGAAGATAAACACTTGGCTACAGAACTATAGGTCCAAGGTTTGAATCCTTGTAAAATGAGGAGATTTTAAATTTTGGGATATTTGATTGACCAGCTCAAATAATTACTTAACATAGGTTGGAGAAAAATTAAAGTGGTTGGTCATTGTGCTGGCCACATGACACCCTCATTAACTGTGGGCCACACATACAGATGATTTGAACATTATCTTACCTATTAATATCAAGGTGTGAAAAGAAAATTTTACTTTGGGACTAACATGTATCTACAAATATTTAAATATATTATATCTAAAATTAAAAAAAGGGAAATAAACAAAAACAATGTTACCTTTTTCACTTCCAAATAAGACTTTCTTGAACTGGAAACCTCTGAAAAAAATACTTTCAAACTAAAAGAATTCGACTTTTTCTCCAAAAGATGTAAATAAAAACTATATACTGAAAAATAAAAGTTCAAACCCTGCCCGCTGCAATCCCCCGTCGTCCTGCGGGAGGTTTGGACTAGGAAGTAAACTATCTTCAACTCTGAAGGAACATCCGAAACATGTAAAACATTTACAAAACAAAAGTAAACTTAAAAAACTATAAGAAAACAACTTCAAAAAATATAAAAAGCATGCACTAAATAGACGGTACATACAAAACGAAAACATTTGTTGGCTGCCATCATGACAAAACAATTCACAAACAAAACAAGACATTATACGAAAAAAGAATAATGTTTAAATAACTTCACCTTAATGGTAATGCCACAATGACAAGTACAGTTCTGGAGAGCCCTCTTTACTTTCTTGTTTCTTGATCTGAAACAGAATAGTTATTATAATCAAAAAGATATAAAGATATTTATCTGCACTAAAATAATAAAAATATTTCAAAAATTTAAGTGAATTCATGGGGCTAATTAGCAGATAAACACTCGGCTACAGAACTATAGGTCCAAGGTTTGAATCCTTGTGAAATGAGGAATTGTAAATTTTGGGATATTTGATTGACCAGCTCAAATAGTTACTTAACATAGGTTGGAGAAAAAATTAAGGTGGTTGGTCGTTGTGCTGGCCACATGACACCATCATTATATGTGGGCCACACATACAGATGATTTGAACATTTTCTTCCCAATTAATATCAAGGTGTGAAACGGAAATTTTTCTTTGGGACTAACAAGTATCTACAAATATTTAAATATATTATATCTAAAATTTAAAAAAGGGAAATCACCAAAAATAATCTTACCTTTTTCACTTCCTAAGAAGACTTTCTTGAACTGGAAACCTCTGAAAAAAATACTTTCAAACTAAAAGAATTAGACTTTTTCTCCAAAAGATTAAAATAAAAACTATATACTGAAAGAATAAAAGTAAACTTAAAAAAACTATAAGAAAACAACTTCAAAAAATATAAAAAGCATGCACTAAATAAACGGTACAAGACAAAACGAAAACATTTGTTGGCGGCCGTCATGACAAAACAATACACAAACAAAACAAGACATTATACGAAAAAAGAATAATGTTTAAAAAATTTCACCTTAATGCTTATGCCACAATGACATGTACAGTTCTGGAGAGCCCTCTTTACTTTCTTGTTTCTTGATCTGAAACAGAATAGTTATTATAATCAAAAAGATATAAAGATATTTAGCTGCACTAAAATAATAAAAATATTTCAAAAATTTAAGTGAATTCATGGGGCTAATTAGAAGATAAACACTTGGCTACAGAACTATAGGTCCAAGGTTTGAATCCTTGTAAAATGAGGAGATTTTAAATTTTGGGATATTTGATTGACCAGCTCAAATAATTACTTAACATAGGTTGGAGAAAAATTAAAGTGGTTGGTCATTGTGCTGGCCACATGACACCCTCATTAACTGTGGGCCACACATACAGATGATTTGAACATTATCTTACCTATTAATATCAAGGTGTGAAAAGAAAATTTTACTTTGGGACTAACATGTATCTACAAATATTTAAATATATTATATCTAAAATTAAAAAAAGGGAAATAAACAAAAACAATGTTACCTTTTTCACTTCCAAATAAGACTTTCTTGAACTGGAAACCTCTGAAAAAAATACTTTCAAACTAAAAGAATTCGACTTTTTCTCCAAAAGATGTAAATAAAAACTATATACTGAAAAATAAAAGTTCAAACCCTGCCCGCTACCATCCCCCGTCGTCCTGCGGGAGGTTTGGACTAGGAAGTAAACTATCTTCAACTCTGAAGGAACATCCGAAACATGTAAAACATTTACAAAACAAAAGTAAACTTAAAAAACTATAAGAAAACAACTTCAAAAAATATAAAAAGCATGCACTAAATAGACGGTACATACAAAACGAAAACATTTGTTGGCTGCCATCATGACAAAACAATTCACAAACAAAACAAGACATTATACGAAAAAAGAATAATGTTTAAATAACTTCACCTTAATGGTAATGCCACAATGACAAGTACAGTTCTGGAGAGCCCTCTTTACTTTCTTGTTTTTTGATCTGAAACAGAATAGTTATTATAATCAAAAAGATATAAAGATATTTATCTGCACTAAAATAATAAAAATATTTCAAAAATTTAAGTGAATTCATGGGGCTAATTAGCAGATAAACACTCGGCTACAGAACTATAGGTCCAAGGTTTGAATCCTTGTGAAATGAGGAATTGTAAATTTTGGGATATTTGATTGACCAGCTCAAATAGTTACTTAACATAGGTTGGAGAAAAAATTAAGGTTGTTGGTCATTGTGCTGGCCACATGACACCATCATTATATGTGGGCCACACATACAGATGATTTGAACATTTTCTTCCCTATTAATATCAAGGTGTGAAAAGGAAATATTTATTTGGGACTAACAAGTATATACAAATATTTAAATATATTATATCTAAAATTTAAAAAAAGGAAATCACCAAAAACAATCTTACCTTTTTCACTTCCAAATAAGACTTTCTTGAACTGGAAACCTCTGAAAAAAATACTTTCAAACTAAAAGAATAAGACATTTTCTACAAAAGATTAAAATAAAAACTATATACTGAAAGAATAAAAGTAAACTTAAAAAAACTATAAGAAAACAACTTCAAAAAATATAAAAAGCATGCACTAAATAGACGGTACAAGACAAAACGAAAACATTTGTTGGCGGCCGTCATGACAAAACAATTCACAAACAAAACAAGACATTATACGAAAAAAGAATAATGTTTAAATAACTTCACCTTAATGGTAATGCCACAATGACATGTACAGTTCTGGAGAGCCCTCTTTACTTTCTTGTTTCTTGATCTGAAACAGAATAGTTATTATAATCAAAAAGATATAAAGATATTTATCTGCACTAAAATATAAAAAAATTTTAAAAATTTTTAGTGAAATCATGGGGCTAATTAGCAGATAAACACTCGGCTACAGAACTATAGGTCCATGGTTTCAATTCTTTTGAAATGAGGAATTGTAAATTTTGGGATATTTGATTGACCAGCTCAAATAGTTTCTTAACATAGGTTTGAGAAAAATTAAGGTGGTTGGTCGTTGTGCTGGCCACATGACAGCCTCATTAACTGTGGGCCACACATACAGATGATTTGAACATTATCTTCCCTATTAATATCAAGGTGTGAAAAGGAAATATTTATTTGGGACTAACAAGTATCTACAAATATTTAAATATATTATTTCTAAAATTAAAAAAAGGAAAATAACCAAAACAAATCTTACCTGTTTTACTTCCAAATAAGACTTTCTTGAACTGGAAACCTCTGAAAAAAATACTTTCAAACTAAAAGAATTAGACTTTTTCTCCAAAAGATTTAAATAAAAACTATATACTGAAAGAATAAAAGTAAACTTAAAAAAACTATAAGAAAACAACTTCAAAAAATATAAAAAGCATGCACTAAATAGACGGTACAAGACAAAACGAAAACATTTGTTGGCGGCTGTCATGACAAAACAATTCACAAACAAAATAAGACATTATACGAAAAAAGAATAATGTTTAAATAACTTCACCTTAATGGTAATGCCACAATGACATGTACAGTTCTGGAGAGCCCTCTTTACTTTCTTGTTTCTTGATCTGAAACAGAATAGTTATTATAATCAAAAAGATATAAAGATATTTATCTGCACTAAAATAATAAAAATATTTCAAAAACTTTTAGTGAATTCATGGGGCTAATTAGCAGATAAACTCTCTGCTACAGAACTATAGGTCCATGGTTTGAATCCTTGTGAAATGAGGAATTTTTAATTTTGAAATATTTGATTGACCAGCTCAAATAGTTACTTAACATAGGTTGGAGAAAAAATTAAGGTGGTTGGTCGTTGTGCTGGCCACATGACACCCTCATTAACTGTGGGCCACACATACAGATGATTTGAACATTATCTTCCCTATTAATATCAAGGTGTGAAAAGGAAATTTTTATTTGGGACTAACAAGTATCTACAAATATTTAAAAATATTATTTCTAAAATAAAAAAAGGGAAATAACCAAAAATTTTTTACCTTTTTCACTTCCAAATAAGACTTTCTTGGACTGGAAACCTCTGAAAAAAATACTTTCAAACTAAAAGAATTAGACTTTTTCTCCAAAAGATTTAAATAAAAACTATATACTGAAAGAATAAAAGTAAACTTAAAAAAAACTATAAGAAAACAACTTCAAAAAATATAAAAAGCATGCACTAAATAGACAGTACAAGACAAAACGAAAACATTTGTTGGCGGCTGTCATGACAAAACAATTCACAAACAAAACAAGACATTATACGAAAAAAGAATAATGTTTAAATATAACTTCACCTTAATGGTAATGCCACAATGACATGTACAGTTCTGGAGAGCCCTCTTTACTTTCTTGTTTCTTGATCTGAAACAGAATAGTTATTATAATCAAAAAGATATAAAGATATTTATCTGCACTAAAATAATAAAAATATTTCAAAAATTTTTAGTGAAATCATGGGGCTAATTAGCAGATAAACACTCGGCTACAGAACTAAAGGTCCATGGTTTGAATCCTTGTGAAATTAGGAATTGTAAATTTTAGGATATTTGATTGACCAGCTCAAATAGTTACTTAACATAGGTTGGAGAAAAAATTAAGGTGGTCGGTCATTGTGCTGGCCACATAACACCCTCATTAACTGTGGGCCACACATACAGATGATTTGAACATTATCTTCCCTATTAATATTAAGGTGTGAAAAGGAAATATTTATTTGGGACTAACAAGTATCTACAAATATTTAAATATATTATTTCTAAAATTAAAAAAGGGAAATAACCAAAAATAATCTTACCTTTTTCACTTCCAAATAAGACTTTCTTGGACTGGAAACCTCTGAAAAAAATACTTTCAAAATAAAAGAATTAGACTTTTTCTCCAAAAGATTTAAACAAAACTATATACTGAAAGAATAAAAGTAAACTTAAAAAAACTATAAGAAAACAACTTCAAAAAATATAAAAAGCATGCACTAAATAGACGGTACAAGACAAAACGAAAACATTTGTTGGCGGCCGTCATGACAAAATAATTCACAAACAAAACAAGACATTATACGAAAAAAGAATAATGTTTAAATAACTTCACCTTAATGGTAATGCCACAATGACATGTACAGTTCTGGAGAGCCCTCTTTACTTTCTTGTTTCTTGATCTGAAACAGAATAGTTATTATAATCAAAAAGATATAAAGATATTTATCTGCACTAAAATAATAAAAATTATTCAAAAACTTTTAGTGAATTCATGGGGCTAATTAGCAGATAAACTCTCTGCTACAGAACTATAGGTCCATTGTTTGAATCCTTGTGAAATGAGGAATTTTAAATTTTGGGATATTTGATTGACCAGCTCAAATAGTTACTTAACATAGGTTGAAGAAAAAATTAAGGTGGTTGGTCGTTGTGCTGGCCACATGACACCCTCATTAACTGTGGGCAACACATACAGATGACTTGAACATTTTCTTTCCTATTACTATAAAGGTGTGAAGGAAATTTTAATTTGGGACTAACAAGTATCTACAAATATTTAAATATAATATTTCTTAAAATTAAAAAAAGGGAAATAACCAAAACAAATTTTACCTTTTTCACTTCCAAATAAGACTTTCTTGAACTAGAAACCTGTGAAAAAAATACTTTCAAAATAAAAGAATTAGACTTTTTCTCCAAAAGATTTTAAAAAAAACTATATACTGAAAGAATAAAAGTAAACTTAAAAATCTATAAGAAAAGAACTTCAAAAAATATAAAAAGCATGCACTAAATAGACGGTACAAGACAAAACGAAAACATTTGTTGGCGGCCGTCATGACAAAACAATTCACAAACAAAACAAGACATTATACAAAAAAAGAATTATGTTTTAATAACTTCACCTTAATGGTAATGCCACAATGACATGTACAGTTCTGGAGAGCCCTCTTTACTTTCTTGTTTCTTGATCTGAAACAGAATAGTTATTATAATCAAAAAGATAAAAAGATATTTATCTGCACTAAAATAATAAAAATATTTCAAACATTTTTTGTGAATTCATGGGGCTAATTAGCAGATAAACACTCGGCTACAGAACTATAGGTCCAAGGTTTGAATCCTTGTGAAATGAGGAGATTATAAATTTTGGGATATTTGATTGACCAGCTCAATAGTTACTTAACATAGGTTGGAGAAAAAATTAAAGGTGGTCGGTCATTGTGCTGGCCACATGACACCCTCATTAACTGTGGGCCACACATACAGATGATTTGAACATTATCTTCCCTATTAATATTAAGGTGTGAAAAGGAAATATTTATTTGGGACTAACAAGTATCTACAAATATTTAAATATATTATTTCTAAAATTAAAAAAGGGAAATAACCAAAAATAATCTTACCTTTTTCACTTCCAAATAAGACTTTCTTGGACTGGAAACCTCTGAAAAAAATACTTTTAAACTAAAAGAATTAGACATTTTCTCCAAAAGATTTAAATAAAACTATATACTGAAAGAATAAAAGTAAACGTAAAAAAACTATAAGAAAACAACTTCAAAAAATATAAAAAGCATGCACTAAATAGACGGTACAAGACAAAACGAAAACATTTGTTGGCGGCCGTCATGACAAAACAATTCACAAACAAAACAAGACATTATACGAAAAAAGAATAATGTTTAAATAACTTCACCTTAATGGTAATGCCACAATGACATGTACAGTTCTGGAGAGCCCTCTTTATTTTCCTGTTTCTTGATCTGAAAAAGAATAGTTATTATAATCAAAAAGATATAAAGATATTTATCTGCACTAAAATAATAAAAATTATTCAAAAACTTTTAGTGAATTCATGGGGCTAATTAGAAGATAATCTCTCTGCTACAGAACTATAGGTCCATGGTTTGAATCCTTGTGAAATGAGGAATTTTAAATTTTGGGATATTTGATTGACCAGCTCAAATAGTTACTTAACATAGGTTGGAGAAAAAATTAAGGTGGTTGGTCGTTGTGCTGGCCACATGACACCCTCATTAACTGTGGGCAACACATACAGATGACTTGAACATTTTCTTTCCTATTAATATAAAGGTGTGAAGGAAATTTTAATTTGGGACTAACAAGTATCTACAAATATTTAAATATAATATTTCTAAAATTAAAAAAAGGGAAATAACCAAAACAAATTTTACCTTTTTCACTTCCAGAATAAGACTTTCTTGAACTAGAAACCTCTGAAAAAAATACTTTCAAACTAAAAGAATTAGACTTTTTCTCCAAAAGATTTAAATAAAAACTATAAACTGAAAGAATAAAAGTAAACTTAAAAATCTATAAGAAAAGAACTTCAAAAAATATAAAAAGCATGCACTAAATAGACGGTACAAGACAAAACGAAAACATTTGTTGGCGGCCGTCATGACAAAACAATTCACAAACAAAACAAGACATTATACAAAAAAAGAATTATGTTTAAATAACTTCACCTTAATGGTAATGCCACAATGACATGTACAGTTCTGGAGAGCCCTCTTTACTTTCTTGTTTCTTGATCTGAAACAGAATAGTTATTATAATCAAAAAGATATAAAGATATTTATCTGCACTAAAATAATAAAAATATTTCAAACATTTTTTGTGAATTCATGGGGCTAATTAGCAGATAAACACTCGGCTACAGAACTATAGGTCCAAGGTTTGAATCCTTGTGAAATGAGGAGATTATAAATTTTTGGATATTTGATTGACCAGCTCAAATAGTTACTTAACATAGGTTGGAGAAAAATTAGGGTGGTTGGTCGTTGTGCTGGCCACATGACACCCTCATTAACTGTGGGCCACACATACAGATGATTTGAACATTATCTTCCCTATTAATATTAAGGTGTGAAAAGGAAATATTTATTTGGGACTAACAAGTATCTACAAATATTTAAATATATTATTTCTAAAATTAAAAAAGGGAAATAACCAAAAATAATCTTACCTTTTTCACTTCCAAATAAGACTTTCTTGGACTGGAAACCTCTGAAAAAAATACTTTCATACTAAAAGAATTAGACTTTTCTCCAAAAGATTTAAATAAAACTATATACTGAAAGAATAAAAGTAAACTTAAAAAAACTATAAGAAAACAACTTCAAAAAATATAAAAAGCATGCACTAAATAGACGGTACAAGACAAAACGAAAACATTTGTTGGCGGCCGTCATGACAAAATAATTCACAAACAAAACAAGACATTATACGAAAAAAGAATAATGTTTAAATAACTTCACCTTAATGGTAATGCCACAATGACATGTACAGTTCTGGAGAGCCCTCTTTACTTTCTTGTTTCTTGATCTGAAACAGAATAGTTATTATAATCAAAAAGATATAAAGATATTTATCTGCACTAAAATAATAAAAATTATTCAAAAACTTTTAGTGAATTCATGGGGCTAATTAGCAGATAAACTCTCTGCTACAGAACTATAGGTCCATGGTTTGAATCCTTGTGAAATGAGGAATTTTAAATTTTGGGATATTTGATTGACCAGCTCAAATAGTTACTTAACATAGGTTGAAGAAAAAATTAAGGTGGTTGGTCGTTGTGCTGGCCACATGACACCCTCATTAACTGTGGGCAACACATACAGATGACTTGAACATTTACTTTCCTATTACTATAAAGGTGTGAAGGAAATTTTAATTTGGGACTAACAAGTATCTACAAATATTTAAATATAATATTTCTTAAAATTAAAAAAAGGGAAATAACCAAAACAAATTTTACCTTTTTCACTTCCAAATAAGACTTTCTTGAACTAGAAACCTGTGAAAAAAATACTTTCAAAATAAAAGAATTAGACTTTTTCTCCAAAAGATTTAAAAAAAAACTATATACTGAAAGAATAAAAGTAAACTTAAAAAAACTATAAGAAAACAACTTCAAAAAATATAAAAAGCATGCACTAAATAGACGGTACAAGACAAAACGAAAACATTTGTTGGCGGCCGTCATGACAAAATAATTCACAAACAAAACAAGACATTATACGAAAAAAGAATAATGTTTAAATAACTTCACCTTAATGGTAATGCCACAATGACATGTACAGTTCTGGAGAGCCCTCTTTACTTTCTTGTTTCTTGATCTAAAACAGAATAGTTATTATAATCAAAAAGATATAAAGATATTTATCCGCACTAAAATAATAAAAATTATTCAAAAACTTTTATTGAATTCATGGGGCTAATTAGCAGATAAACTCTCTGCTACAGAACTATAGGTCCATTGTTTGAATCCTTGTGAAATGAGGAATTTTAAATTTTGGGATATTTGATTGACCAGCTCAAATAGTTACTTAACATAGGTTGAAGAAAAAATTAAGGTGGTTGGTCGTTGTGCTGGCCACATGACACCCTCATTAACTGTGGGCAACACATACAGATGACTTGATTATTTTCTTTCCTATTAATATAAAGGTGTGAAGGAAATTTTAATTTGGGACTAACAAGTATCTACAAATATTTAAATATAATATTTCTAAAATTAAAAAAAGGGAAATAACCAAAACAAATTTTACCTTTTTCACTTCCAAATAAGACTTTCTTGAACTAGAAACCTGTGAAAAAAATACTTTCAAAATAAAAGAATTAGACTTTTTCTCCAAAAGATTTAAAAAAAAACTATATACTGAAAGAATAAAAGTAAACTTAAAAATCTATAAGAAAAGAACTTCAAAAAATATAAAAAGCATGCACTAAATAGACGGTACAAGACAAAACGAAAACATTTGTTGGCGGCCGTCATGACAAAACAATTCACAAACAAAACAAGACATTATACAAAAAAAGAATTATGTTTAAATAACTTCACCTTAATGGTAATGCCACAATGACATGTACAGTTCTGGAGAGCCCTCTTTACTTTCTTGTTTCTTGATCTGAAACAGAATAGTTATTATAATCAAAAAGATATAAAGATATTTATCTGCACTAAAATAATAAAAATATTTTAAACATTTTTTGTGAATTCATGGGGCTAATTAGCAGATAAACACTCGGCTACAGAACTATAGGTCCAAGGTTTGAATCCTTGTGAAATGAGGAGATTATAAATTTTGGGATATTTGATTGACCAGCTCAATAGTTACTTAACATAGGTTGGAGAAAAAATTAAAGGTGGTCGGTCATTGTGCTGGCCACATGACACCCTCATTAACTGTGGGCCACACATACAGATGATTTAAACATTATCTTCCCTATTAATATTAAGGTGTGAAAAGGAAATATTTATTTGGGACTAACAAGTATCTACAAATATTTAAATATATTATTTCTAAAATTAAAAAAGGGAAATAACCAAAAATAATCTTACCTTTTTCACTTCCAAATAAGACTTTCTTGGACTGGAAACCTCTGAAAAAAATACTTTCAAACTAAAAGAATTAGACATTTTCTCCAAAAGATTTAAATAAAACTATATACTGAAAGAATAAAAGTAAACTTAAAAAAACTATAAGAAAACAACTTCAAAAAATATAAAAAGCATGCACTAAAAAGACGGTACAAGACAAAACGAAAACATTTGTTGGCGGCCGTCATGACAAAACAATTCACAAACAAAACAAGACATTATACGAAAAAAGAATAATGTTTAAATAACTTCACCTTAATGGTAATGCCACAATGACATGTACAGTTCTGGAGAGCCCTCTTTATTTTCCTGTTTCTTGATCTGAAACAGAATAGTTATTATAATCAAAAAGATATAAAGATATTTATCTGCACTAAAATAATAAAAATTATTCAAAAACTTTAAGTGAATTCATGGGGCTAATTAGAAGATAATCTCTCTGCTACAGAACTATAGGTCCATGGTTTGAATCCTTGTGAAAAGAGGAATTTTAAATTTTGGGATATTTGATTGACCAGCTCAAATAGTTACTTAACATAGGTTGGAGAAAAAATTAAGGTGGTTGGTCGTTGTGCTGGCCACATGACACCTCATTAACTGTGGGCAACACATACAGATGACTTGAACATTTTCTTTCCTATTAATATAAAGGTGTGAAGGAAATTTTAATTTGGGACTAACAAGTATCTACAAATATTTAAATATAATATTTCTAAAATTAAAAAAAGGGAAATAACCAAAATAAATTTTACCTTTTTCACTTCCAGAATAAGACTTTCTTGAACTAGAAACCTCTGAAAAAAATACTTTCAAACTAAAAGAATTAGACTTTTTCTCCAAAAGATTTAAATAAAAACTATAAACTGAAAGAATAAAAGTAAACTTAAAAATCTATAAGAAAAGAACTTCAAAAAATATAAAAAGCATGCACTAAATAGACGGTACAAGACAAAACGAAAACATTTGTTGGCGGCCGTCATGACAAAACAATTCACAAACAAAACAAGACATTATACAAAAAAAGAATTATGTTTAAATAACTTCACCTTAATGGTAATGCCACAATGACATGTACAGTTCTGGAGAGCCCTCTTTACTTTCTTGTTTCTTGATCTGAAACAGAATAGTTATTATAATCAAAAAGATATAAAGATATTTATCTGCACTAAAATAATAAAAATATTTCAAACATTTTTTGTGAATTCATGGGGCTAATTAGCAGATAAACACTCGGCTACAGAACTATAGGTCCAAGGTTTGAATCCTTGTGAAATGAGGAGATTATAAATTTTTGGATATTTGATTGACCAGCTCAAATAGTTACTTAACATAGGTTGGAGAAAAATTAGGGTGGTTGGTCGTTGTGCTGGCCACATGACACCCTCATTAACTGTGGGCCACACATACAGATGATTTGAACATTATCTTCCCTATTAATATTAAGGTGTGAAAAGGAAATATTTATTTGGAACTAACAAGTATCTACAAATATTTAAATATATTATTTCTAAAATTAAAAAAGGGAAATAACAAAAAATTTTTTTACCTTTTTCACTTCCAAATAAGACTTTCTTGGACTGGAAACCTCTGAAAAAAATACTTTCAAACTAAAAGAATTAGACTTTTCTCCAAAAGATTTAAATAAAAACTATATACTGAAAGAATAAAAGTAAACTTAAAAAAACTATAAGAAAACAACTTCAAAAAATATAAAAAGCATGCACTAAATAGACAGTACAAGACAAAACGAAAACATTTGTTGGCGGCCGTCATGACAAAACAATTCACAAACAAAACAAGACATTATACGAAAAAAGAATAATGTTTAAATATAACTTCACCTTAATGGTAATGCCACAATGACATGTACAGTTCTGGAGAGCCCTCTTTACTTTCTTGTTTCTTGATCTGAAACAGAATAGTTATTATAATCAAAAAGATATAAAGATATTTATCTGCACTAAAATAATAAAAATATTTCAAAAATTTTTAGTGAAATCATGGGGCTAATTAGCAGATAAACACTCGGTACAGAACTAAAGGTCCATGGTTTGAATCCTTGTGAAATTAGGAATTGTAAATTTTAGGATATTTGATTGACCAGCTCAAATAGTTACTTTACATAGGTTGGAGAAAAAATTAAGGTGGTCGGTCATTGTGCTGGCCACATAACACCCTCATTAACTGTGGGCAACACATACAGATGATTTGAACATTATCTTCCCTATTAATATTAAGGTGTGAAAAGGAAATATTTATTTGGGACTAACAAGTATCTACAAATATTTAAATATATTATTTCTAAAATTAAAAAAGGGAAATAACCAAAAATAATCTTACCTTTTTCACTTCCAAATAAGACTTTCTTGGACTGGAAACCTCTGAAAAAAATACTTTCATACTAAAAGAATTAGACTTTTTCTCCAAAAGATTTAAATAAAACTATATACTGAAAGAATAAAAGTAAACTTAAAAAAACTATAAGAAAACAACTTCAAAAAATATAAAAAGCATGCACTAAATAGACGGTACAAGACAAAACGAAAACATTTGTTGGCGGCCGTCATGACAAAACAATTCACAAACAAAACAAGACATTATACGAAAAAAGAATAATGTTTAAATAACTTCACCTTAATGGTAATGCCACAATGACATGTACAGTTCTGGAGAGCCCTCTTTATTTTCCTGTTTCTTGATCTGAAACAGAATAGTTATTATAATCAAAAAGATATAAAGATATTTATCTGCACTAAAATAATAAAAATTATTCAAAAACTTTAAGTGAATTCATGGGGCTAATTAGAAGATAATCTCTCTGCTACAGAACTATAGGTCCATGGTTTGAATCCTTGTGAAATGAGGAATTTTAAATTTTGGGATATTTGATTGACCAGCTCAAATAGTTACTTAACATAGGTTGGAGAAAAAATTAAGGTGGTTGGTCGTTGTGCTGGCCACATGACACCCTCATTAACTGTGGGCAACACATACAGATGACTTGAACATTTTCTTTCCTATTAATATAAAGGTGTGAAGGAAATTTTAATTTGGGACTAACAAGTATCTACAAATATTTAAATATAATATTTCTAAAATTAAAAAAAGGGAAATAACCAAAACAAATTTTACCTTTTTCACTTCCAGAATAAGACTTTCTTGAACTAGAAACCTCTGAAAAAAATACTTTCAAACTAAAAGAATTAGACTTTTTCTCCAAAAGATTTAAATAAAAACTATAAACTGAAAGAATAAAAGTAAACTTAAAAATCTATAAGAAAAGAACTTCAAAAAATATAAAAAGCATGCACTAAATAGACGGTACAAGACAAAACGAAAACATTTGTTGGCGGCCGTCATGACAAAACAATTCACAAACAAAACAAGACATTATACAAAAAAAGAATTATGTTTAAATAACTTCACCTTAATGGTAATGCCACAATGACATGTACAGTTCTGGAGAGCCCTCTTTACTTTCTTGTTTCTTGATCTGAAACAGAATAGTTATTATAATCAAAAAGATATAAAGATATTTATCTGCACTAAAATAATAAAAATATTTCAAACATTTTTTGTGAATTCATGGGGCTAATTAGCAGATAAACACTCGGCTACAGAACTATAGGTCCAAGGTTTGAATCCTTGTGAAATGAGGAGATTATAAATTTTTGGATATTTGATTGACCAGCTCAAATAGTTACTTAACATAGGTTGGAGAAAAATTAGGGTGGTTGGTCGTTGTGCTGGCCACATGACACCCTCATTAACTGTGGGCCACACATACAGATGATTTGAACATTATCTTCCCTATTAATATTAAGGTGTGAAAAGGAAATATTTATTTGGAACTAACAAGTATCTACAAATATTTAAATATATTATTTCTAAAATTAAAAAAGGGAAATAACAAAAAATTTTTTTACCTTTTTCACTTCCAAATAAGACTTTCTTGGACTGGAAACCTCTGAAAAAAATACTTTCAAACTAAAAGAATTAGACTTTTCTCCAAAAGATTTAAATAAAAACTATATACTGAAAGAATAAAAGTAAACTTAAAAAAACTATAAGAAAACAACTTCAAAAAATATAAAAAGCATGCACTAAATAGACAGTACAAGACAAAACGAAAACATTTGTTGGCGGCCGTCATGACAAAACAATTCACAAACAAAACAAGACATTATACGAAAAAAGAATAATGTTTAAATATAACTTCACCTTAATGGTAATGCCACAATGACATGTACAGTTCTGGAGAGCCCTCTTTACTTTCTTGTTTCTTGATCTGAAACAGAATAGTTATTATAATCAAAAAGATATAAAGATATTTATCTGCACTAAAATAATAAAAATATTTCAAAAATTTTTAGTGAAATCATGGGGCTAATTAGCAGATAAACACTCGGTACAGAACTAAAGGTCCATGGTTTGAATCCTTGTGAAATTAGGAATTGTAAATTTTAGGATATTTGATTGACCAGCTCAAATAGTTACTTTACATAGGTTGGAGAAAAAATTAAGGTGGTCGGTCATTGTGCTGGCCACATAACACCCTCATTAACTGTGGGCAACACATACAGATGATTTGAACATTATCTTCCCTATTAATATTAAGGTGTGAAAAGGAAATATTTATTTGGGACTAACAAGTATCTACAAATATTTAAATATATTATTTCTAAAATTAAAAAAGGGAAATAACCAAAAATAATCTTACCTTTTTCACTTCCAAATAAGACTTTCTTGGACTGGAAACCTCTGAAAAAAATACTTTCAAACTAAAAGAATTAGACATTTTCTCCAAAAGATTTAAATAAAACTATATACTGAAAGAATAAAAGTAAACTTAAAAAAACTATAAGAAAACAACTTCAAAAAATATAAAAAGCATGCACTAAATAGACGGTACAAGACAAAACGAAAACATTTGTTGGCGGCCGTCATGACAAAACAATTCACAAACAAAACAAGACATTATACGAAAAAAGAATAATGTTTAAATAACTTCACCTTAATGGTAATGCCACAATGACATGTACAGTTCTGGAGAGCCCTCTTTATTTTCCTGTTTCTTGATCTGAAACAGAATAGTTATTATAATCAAAAAGATATAAAGATATTTATCTGCACTAAAATAATAAAAATTATTCAAAAACTTTAAGTGAATTCATGGGGCTAATTAGAAGATAATCTCTCTGCTACAGAACTATAGGTCCATGGTTTGAATCCTTGTGAAATGAGGAATTTTAAATTTTGGGATATTTGATTGACCAGCTCAAATAGTTACTTAACATAGGTTGGAGAAAAAATTAAGGTGGTTGGTCGTTGTGCTGGCCACATGACACCCTCATTAACTGTGGGCAACACATACAGATGACTTGAACATTTTCTTTCCTATTAATATAAAGGTGTGAAGGAAATTTTAATTTGGGACTAACAAGTATCTACAAATATTTAAATATAATATTTCTAAAATTAAAAAAAGGGAAATAACCAAAACAAATTTTACCTTTTTCACTTCCAGAATAAGACTTTCTTGAACTAGAAACCTCTGAAAAAAATACTTTCAAACTAAAAGAATTAGACTTTTTCTCCAAAAGATTTAAATAAAAACTATAAACTGAAAGAATAAAAGTAAACTTAAAAATCTATAAGAAAAGAACTTCAAAAAATATAAAAAGCATGCACTAAATAGACGGTACAAGACAAAACGAAAACATTTGTTGGCGGCCGTCATGACAAAACAATTCACAAACAAAACAAGACATTATACAAAAAAAGAATTATGTTTAAATAACTTCACCTTAATGGTAATGCCACAATGACATGTACAGTTCTGGAGAGCCCTCTTTACTTTCTTGTTTCTTGATCTGAAACAGAATAGTTATTATAATCAAAAAGATATAAAGATATTTATCTGCACTAAAATAATAAAAATATTTCAAACATTTTTTGTGAATTCATGGGGCTAATTAGCAGATAAACACTCGGCTACAGAACTATAGGTCCAAGGTTTGAATCCTTGTGAAATGAGGAGATTATAAATTTTTGGATATTTGATTGACCAGCTCAAATAGTTACTTAACATAGGTTGGAGAAAAATTAGGGTGGTTGGTCGTTGTGCTGGCCACATGACACCCTCATTAACTGTGGGCCACACATACAGATGATTTGAACATTATCTTCCCTATTAATATTAAGGTGTGAAAAGGAAATATTTATTTGGAACTAACAAGTATCTACAAATATTTAAATATATTATTTCTAAAATTAAAAAAGGGAAATAACAAAAAATTTTTTTACCTTTTTCACTTCCAAATAAGACTTTCTTGGACTGGAAACCTCTGAAAAAAATACTTTCAAACTAAAAGAATTAGACTTTTCTCCAAAAGATTTAAATAAAAACTATATACTGAAAGAATAAAAGTAAACTTAAAAAAACTATAAGAAAACAACTTCAAAAAATATAAAAAGCATGCACTAAATAGACAGTACAAGACAAAACGAAAACATTTGTTGGCGGCCGTCATGACAAAACAATTCACAAACAAAACAAGACATTATACGAAAAAAGAATAATGTTTAAATATAACTTCACCTTAATGGTAATGCCACAATGACATGTACAGTTCTGGAGAGCCCTCTTTACTTTCTTGTTTCTTGATCTGAAACAGAATAGTTATTATAATCAAAAAGATATAAAGATATTTATCTGCACTAAAATAATAAAAATATTTCAAAAATTTTTAGTGAAATCATGGGGCTAATTAGCAGATAAACACTCGGTACAGAACTAAAGGTCCATGGTTTGAATCCTTGTGAAATTAGGAATTGTAAATTTTAGGATATTTGATTGACCAGCTCAAATAGTTACTTTACATAGGTTGGAGAAAAAATTAAGGTGGTCGGTCATTGTGCTGGCCACATAACACCCTCATTAACTGTGGGCAACACATACAGATGATTTGAACATTATCTTCCCTATTAATATTAAGGTGTGAAAAGGAAATATTTATTTGGGACTAACAAGTATCTACAAATATTTAAATATATTATTTCTAAAATTAAAAAAGGGAAATAACCAAAAATAATCTTACCTTTTTCACTTCCAAATAAGACTTTCTTGGACTGGAAACCTCTGAAAAAAATACTTTCAAACTAAAAGAATTAGACATTTTCTCCAAAAGATTTAAATAAAACTATATACTGAAAGAATAAAAGTAAACTTAAAAAAACTATAAGAAAACAACTTCAAAAAATATAAAAAGCATGCACTAAATAGACGGTACAAGACAAAACGAAAACATTTGTTGGCGGCCGTCATGACAAAACAATTCACAAACAAAACAAGACATTATACGAAAAAAGAATAATGTTTAAATAACTTCACCTTAATGGTAATGCCACAATGACATGTACAGTTCTGGAGAGCCCTCTTTATTTTCCTGTTTCTTGATCTGAAACAGAATAGTTATTATAATCAAAAAGATATAAAGATATTTATCTGCACTAAAATAATAAAAATTATTCAAAAACTTTAAGTGAATTCATGGGGCTAATTAGAAGATAATCTCTCTGCTACAGAACTATAGGTCCATGGTTTGAATCCTTGTGAAATGAGGAATTTTAAATTTTGGGATATTTGATTGACCAGCTCAAATAGTTACTTAACATAGGTTGGAGAAAAAATTAAGGTGGTTGGTCGTTGTGCTGGCCACATGACACCCTCATTAACTGTGGGCAACACATACAGATGACTTGAACATTTTCTTTCCTATTAATATAAAGGTGTGAAGGAAATTTTAATTTGGGACTAACAAGTATCTACAAATATTTAAATATAATATTTCTAAAATTAAAAAAAGGGAAATAACCAAAACAAATTTTACCTTTTTCACTTCCAGAATAAGACTTTCTTGAACTAGAAACCTCTGAAAAAAATACTTTCAAACTAAAAGAATTAGACTTTTTCTCCAAAAGATTTAAATAAAAACTATAAACTGAAAGAATAAAAGTAAACTTAAAAATCTATAAGAAAAGAACTTCAAAAAATATAAAAAGCATGCACTAAATAGACGGTACAAGACAAAACGAAAACATTTGTTGGCGGCCGTCATGACAAAACAATTCACAAACAAAACAAGACATTATACAAAAAAAGAATTATGTTTAAATAACTTCACCTTAATGGTAATGCCACAATGACATGTACAGTTCTGGAGAGCCCTCTTTACTTTCTTGTTTCTTGATCTGAAACAGAATAGTTATTATAATCAAAAAGATATAAAGATATTTATCTGCACTAAAATAATAAAAATATTTCAAACATTTTTTGTGAATTCATGGGGCTAATTAGCAGATAAACACTCGGCTACAGAACTATAGGTCCAAGGTTTGAATCCTTGTGAAATGAGGAGATTATAAATTTTTGGATATTTGATTGACCAGCTCAAATAGTTACTTAACATAGGTTGGAGAAAAATTAGGGTGGTTGGTCGTTGTGCTGGCCACATGACACCCTCATTAACTGTGGGCAACACATACAGATGATTTGAACATTATCTTCCCTATTAATATTAAGGTGTGAAAAGGAAATATTTATTTGGGACTAACAAGTATCTACAAATATTTAAATATATTATTTCTAAAATTAAAAAAGGGAAATAACCAAAAATAATCTTACCTTTTTCACTTCCAAATAAGACTTTCTTGGACTGGAAACCTCTGAAAAAAATACTTTCAAACTAAAAGAATTAGACATTTTCTCCAAAAGATTTAAATAAAACTATATACTGAAAGAATAAAAGTAAACTTAAAAAAACTATAAGAAAACAACTTCAAAAAATATAAAAAGCATGCACTAAATAGACGGTACAAGACAAAACGAAAACATTTGTTGGCGGCCGTCATGACAAAACAATTCACAAACAAAACAAGACATTATACGAAAAAAGAATAATGTTTAAATAACTTCACCTTAATGGTAATGCCACAATGACATGTACAGTTCTGGAGAGCCCTCTTTATTTTCCTATTTCTTGATCTGAAACAGAATAGTTATTATAATCAAAAAGATATAAAGATATTTATCTGCACTAAAATAATAAAAATTATTCAAAAACTTTAAGTGAATTCATGGGGCTAATTAGAAGATAATCTCTCTGCTACAGAACTATAGGTCCATGGTTTGAATCCTTGTGAAATGAGGAATTTTAAATTTTGGGATATTTGATTGACCAGCTCAAATAGTTACTTAACATAGGTTGGAGAAAAAATTAAGGTGGTTGGTCGTTGTGCTGGCCACATGACACCCTCATTAACTGTGGGCAACACATACAGATGACTTGAACATTTTCTTTCCTATTAATATAAAGGTGTGAAGGAAATTTTAATTTGGGACTAACAAGTATCTACAAATATTTAAATATAATATTTCTAAAATTAAAAAAAGGGAAATAACCAAAACAAATTTTACCTTTTTCACTTCCAGAATAAGACTTTCTTGAACTAGAAACCTCTGAAAAAAATACTTTCAAACTAAAAGAATTAGACTTTTTCTCCAAAAGATTTAAATAAAAACTATAAACTGAAAGAATAAAAGTAAACTTAAAAATCTATAAGAAAAGAACTTCAAAAAATATAAAAAGCATGCACTAAATAGACGGTACAAGACAAAACGAAAACATTTGTTGGCGGCCGTCATGACAAAACAATTCACAAACAAAACAAGACATTATACAAAAAAAGAATTATGTTTAAATAACTTCACCTTAATGGTAATGCCACAATGACATGTACAGTTCTGGAGAGCCCTCTTTACTTTCTTGTTTCTTGATCTGAAACAGAATAGTTATTATAATCAAAAAGATATAAAGATATTTATCTGCACTAAAATAATAAAAATATTTCAAACATTTTTTGTGAATTCATGGGGCTAATTAGCAGATAAACACTCGGCTACAGAACTATAGGTCCAAGGTTTGAATCCTTGTGAAATGAGGAGATTATAAATTTTTGGATATTTGATTGACCAGCTCAAATAGTTACTTAACATAGGTTGGAGAAAAATTAGGGTGGTTGGTCGTTGTGCTGGCCACATGACACCCTCATTAACTGTGGGCAACACATACAGATGATTTGAACATTATCTTCCCTATTAATATTAAGGTGTGAAAAGGAAATATTTATTTGGAACTAACAAGTATCTACAAATATTTAAATATATTATTTCTAAAATTAAAAAAGGGAAATAACAAAAAATTTTTTTACCTTTTTCACTTCCAAATAAGACTTTCTTGGACTGGAAACCTCTGAAAAAAATACTTTCAAACTAAAAGAATTAGACTTTTCTCCAAAAGATTTAAATAAAAACTATATACTGAAAGAATAAAAGTAAACTTAAAAAAACTATAAGAAAACAACTTCAAAAAATATAAAAAGCATGCACTAAATAGACAGTACAAGACAAAACGAAAACATTTGTTGGCGGCCGTCATGACAAAACAATTCACAAACAAAACAAGACATTATACGAAAAAAGAATAATGTTTAAATATAACTTCACCTTAATGGTAATGCCACAATGACATGTACAGTTCTGGAGAGCCCTCTTTACTTTCTTGTTTCTTGATCTGAAACAGAATAGTTATTATAATCAAAAAGATATAAAGATATTTATCTGCACTAAAATAATAAAAATATTTCAAAAATTTTTAGTGAAATCATGGGGCTAATTAGCAGATAAACACTCGGTACAGAACTAAAGGTCCATGGTTTGAATCCTTGTGAAATTAGGAATTGTAAATTTTAGGATATTTGATTGACCAGCTCAAATAGTTACTTTACATAGGTTGGAGAAAAAATTAAGGTGGTCGGTCATTGTGCTGGCCACATAACACCCTCATTAACTGTGGGCAACACATACAGATGATTTGAACATTATCTTCCCTATTAATATTAAGGTGTGAAAAGGAAATATTTATTTGGGACTAACAAGTATCTACAAATATTTAAATATATTATTTCTAAAATTAAAAAAGGGAAATAACCAAAAATAATCTTACCTTTTTCACTTCCAAATAAGACTTTCTTGGACTGGAAACCTCTGAAAAAAATACTTTCAAACTAAAAGAATTAGACATTTTCTCCAAAAGATTTAAATAAAACTATATACTGAAAGAATAAAAGTAAACTTAAAAAAACTATAAGAAAACAACTTCAAAAAATATAAAAAGCATGCACTAAATAGACGGTACAAGACAAAACGAAAACATTTGTTGGCGGCCGTCATGACAAAACAATTCACAAACAAAACAAGACATTATACGAAAAAAGAATAATGTTTAAATAACTTCACCTTAATGGTAATGCCACAATGACATGTACAGTTCTGGAGAGCCCTCTTTATTTTCCTGTTTCTTGATCTGAAACAGAATAGTTATTATAATCAAAAAGATATAAAGATATTTATCTGCACTAAAATAATAAAAATTATTCAAAAACTTTAAGTGAATTCATGGGGCTAATTAGAAGATAATCTCTCTGCTACAGAACTATAGGTCCATGGTTTGAATCCTTGTGAAATGAGGAATTTTAAATTTTGGGATATTTGATTGACCAGCTCAAATAGTTACTTAACATAGGTTGGAGAAAAAATTAAGGTGGTTGGTCGTTGTGCTGGCCACATGACACCCTCATTAACTGTGGGCAACACATACAGATGACTTGAACATTTTCTTTCCTATTAATATAAAGGTGTGAAGGAAATTTTAATTTGGGACTAACAAGTATCTACAAATATTTAAATATAATATTTCTAAAATTAAAAAAAGGGAAATAACCAAAACAAATTTTACCTTTTTCACTTCCAGAATAAGACTTTCTTGAACTAGAAACCTCTGAAAAAAATACTTTCAAACTAAAAGAATTAGACTTTTTCTCCAAAAGATTTAAATAAAAACTATAAACTGAAAGAATAAAAGTAAACTTAAAAATCTATAAGAAAAGAACTTCAAAAAATATAAAAAGCATGCACTAAATAGACGGTACAAGACAAAACGAAAACATTTGTTGGCGGCCGTCATGACAAAACAATTCACAAACAAAACAAGACATTATACAAAAAAAGAATTATGTTTAAATAACTTCACCTTAATGGTAATGCCACAATGACATGTACAGTTCTGGAGAGCCCTCTTTACTTTCTTGTTTCTTGATCTGAAACAGAATAGTTATTATAATCAAAAAGATATAAAGATATTTATCTGCACTAAAATAATAAAAATATTTCAAACATTTTTTGTGAATTCATGGGGCTAATTAGCAGATAAACACTCGGCTACAGAACTATAGGTCCAAGGTTTGAATCCTTGTGAAATGAGGAGATTATAAATTTTTGGATATTTGATTGACCAGCTCAAATAGTTACTTAACATAGGTTGGAGAAAAATTAGGGTGGTTGGTCGTTGTGCTGGCCACATGACACCCTCATTAACTGTGGGCCACACATACAGATGATTTGAACATTATCTTCCCTATTAATATTAAGGTGTGAAAAGGAAATATTTATTTGGAACTAACAAGTATCTACAAATATTTAAATATATTATTTCTAAAATTAAAAAAGGGAAATAACAAAAATTTTTTTTACCTTTTTCACTTCCAAATAAGACTTTCTTGGACTGGAAACCTCTGAAAAAAATACTTTCAAACTAAAAGAATTAGACTTTTCTCCAAAAGATTTAAATAAAAACTATATACTGAAAGAATAAAAGTAAACTTAAAAAAACTATAAGAAAACAACTTCAAAAAATATAAAAAGCATGCACTAAATAGACAGTACAAGACAAAACGAAAACATTTGTTGGCGGCCGTCATGACAAAACAATTCACAAACAAAACAAGACATTATACGAAAAAAGAATAATGTTTAAATATAACTTCACCTTAATGGTAATGCCACAATGACATGTACAGTTCTGGAGAGCCCTCTTTACTTTCTTGTTTCTTGATCTGAAACAGAATAGTTATTATAATCAAAAAGATATAAAGATATTTATCTGCACTAAAATAATAAAAATATTTCAAAAATTTTTAGTGAAATCATGGGGCTAATTAGCAGATAAACACTCGGTACAGAACTAAAGGTCCATGGTTTGAATCCTTGTGAAATTAGGAATTGTAAATTTTAGGATATTTGATTGACCAGCTCAAATAGTTACTTTACATAGGTTGGAGAAAAAATTAAGGTGGTCGGTCATTGTGCTGGCCACATAACACCCTCATTAACTGTGGGCAACACATACAGATGATTTGAACATTATCTTCCCTATTAATATTAAGGTGTGAAAAGGAAATATTTATTTGGGACTAACAAGTATCTACAAATATTTAAATATATTATTTCTAAATTAAAAAAGGGAAATAACCAAAAATAATCTTACCTTTTTCACTTCCAAAATAAGACTTTCTTGGACTGGAAACCTCTGAAAAAAATACTTTCATACTAAAAGAATTAGACTTTTTCTTCAAAAGATTTAAATAAAACTATATACTGAAAGAATAAAAGTAAACTTAAAAAAACTATAAGAAAACAACTTCAAAAAATATAAAAAGCATGCACTAAATAGACGGTACAAGACAAAACGAAAACATTTGTTGGCGGCCGTCATGACAAAACAATTCACAAACAAAACAAGTCATTATACGAAAAAAGAATAATGTTTAAATATAACTTCACCTTAATGGTAATGCCACAATGACATGTACAGTTCTGGAGAGCCCTCTTTACTTTCTTGTTTCTTGATCTGAAACAGAATAGTTATTATAATCAAAAAGATATAAAGATATTTATCTGCACTAAAATAATAAAAATATTTCAAACATTTTTTGTGAATTCATGGGGCTAATTAGCAGATAAACACTCGGCTACAGAACTATAGGTCCAAGGTTTGAATCCTTGTGAAATGAGGAGATTATAAATTTTTGGATATTTGATTGACCAGCTCAAATAGTTACTTAACATAGGTTGGAGAAAAATTAGGGTGGTTGGTCGTTGTGCTGGCCACATGACACCCTCATTAACTGTGGGCCACACATACAGATGATTTGAACATTATCTTCCCTATTAATATTAAGGTGTGAAAAGGAAATATTTATTTGGGACTAACAAGTATCTACAAATATTTAAATATATTATTTCTAAAATTAAAAAAGGGAAATAACAAAAATTTTTTTTACCTTTTTCACTTCCAAATAAGACTTTCTTGGACTGGAAACCTCTGACAAAAATACTTTCAAACTAAAAGAATTAGACTTTTTCTCCAAAAGATTTAAATAAAAACTATATACTGAAAGAATAAAAGTAAACTTAAAAAAACTATAAGAAAACAACTTCAAAAAATATAAAAAGCATGCACTAAATAGACGGTACAAGACAAAACGAAAACATTTGTTGGCGGCCGTCATGACAAAATAATTCACAAACAAAACAAGACATTATACGAAAAAAGAATAATGTTTAAATAACTTCACCTTAATGGTAATGCCACAATGACATGTACAGTTCTGGAGAGCCCTCTTTACTTTCTTGTTTCTTGATCTGAAACAGAATAGTTATTATAATCAAAAAGATATAAAGATATTTATCTGCACTAAAATAATAAAAATTATTCAAAAACTTTTATTGAATTCATGGGGCTAATTAGCAGATAAACTCTCTGCTACAGAACTATAGGTCCATTGTTTGAATCCTTGTGAAATGAGGAATTTTAAATTTTGGGATATTTGATTGACCAGCTCAAATAGTTACTTAACATAGGTTGAAGAAAAAATTAAGGTGGTTGGTCGTTGTGCTGGCCACATGACACCCTCATTAACTGTGGGCAACACATACAGATGACTTGATTATTTTCTTTCCTATTAATATAAAGGTGTGAAGGAAATTTTAATTTGGGACTAACAAGTATCTACAAATATTCAAATATAATATTTCTAAAATTAAAAAAAGGGAAATAACCAAAACAAATTTTACCTTTTTCACTTCCAAATAAGACTTTCTTGAACTAGAAACCTGTGAAAAAAATACTTTCAAAATAAAAGAATTAGACTTTTTCTCCAAAAGATTTAAAAAAAAACTATATACTGAAAGAATAAAAGTAAACTTAAAAAAACTATAAGAAAACAACTTCAAAAAATATAAAAAGCATGCACTAAATAGACGGTACAAGACAAAACGAAAACATTTGTTGGCGGCCGTCATGACAAAATAATTCACAAACAAAACAAGACATTATACGAAAAAAGAATAATGTTTAAATAACTTCACCTTAATGGTAATGCCACAATGACATGTACAGTTCTGGAGAGCCCTCTTTACTTTCTTGTTTCTTGATCTAAAACAGAATAGTTATTATAATCAAAAAGATATAAAGATATTTATCTGCACTAAAATAATAAAAATTATTCAAAAACTTTTATTGAATTCATGGGGCTAATTAGCAGATAAACTCTCTGCTACAGAACTATAGGTCCATTGTTTGAATCCTTGTGAAATGAGGAATTTTAAATTTTGGAATATTTGATTGACCAGCTCAAATAGTTACTTAACATAGGTTGAAGAAAAAATTAAGGTGGTTGGTCGTTGTGCTGGCCACATGACACCCTCATTAACTGTGGGCAACACATACAGATGACTTGATTATTTTCTTTCCTATTAATATAAAGGTGTGAAGGAAATTTTAATTTGGGACTAACAAGTATCTACAAATATTTAAATATAATATTTCTAAAATTAAAAAAAGGGAAATAACCAAAACAAATTTTACCTTTTTCACTTCCAAATAAGACTTTCTTGAACTAGAAACCTGTGAAAAAAATACTTTCAAAATAAAAGAATTAGACTTTTTCTCCAAAAGATTTAAAAAAAAACTATATACTGAAAGAATAAAAGTAAACTTAAAAATCTATAAGAAAAGAACTTCAAAAAATATAAAAAGCATGCACTAAATAGACGGTACAAGACAAAACGAAAACATTTGTTGGCGGCCGTCATGACAAAACAATTCACAAACAAAACAAGACATTATACAAAAAAAGAAATATGTTTAAATAACTTCACCTTAATGGTAATGCCACAATGACATGTACAGTTCTGGAGAGCCCTCTTTACTTTCTTGTTTCTTGATCTGAAACAGAATAGTTATTATAATCAAAAAGATATAAAGATATTTATCTGCACTAAAATAATAAAAATATTTTAAACATTTTTTGTGAATTCATGGGGCTAATTAGCAGATAAACACTCGGCTACAGAACTATAGGTCCAAGGTTTGAATCCTTGTGAAATGAGGAGATTATAAATTTTGGGATATTTGATTGACCAGCTCAATAGTTACTTAACATAGGTTGGAGAAAAAATTAAAGGTGGTCGGTCATTGTGCTGGCCACATGACACCCTCATTAACTGTGGGCCACACATACAGATGATTTAAACATTATCTTCCCTATTAATATTAAGGTGTGAAAAGGAAATATTTATTTGGGACTAACAAGTATCTACAAATATTTAAATATATTATTTCTAAAATTAAAAAAGGGAAATAACCAAAAATAATCTTACCTTTTTCACTTCCAAATAAGACTTTCTTGGACTGGAAACCTCTGAAAAAAATACTTTCAAACCAAAAGAATTAGACATTTTCTCCAAAAGATTTAAATAAAACTATATACTGAAAGAATAAAAGTAAACTTAAAAAAACTATAAGAAAACAACTTCAAAAAATATAAAAAGCATGCACTAAATAGACGGTACAAGACAAAACGAAAACATTTGTTGGCGGCCGTCATGACAAAACAATTCACAAACAAAACAAGACATTATACGAAAAAAGAATAATGTTTAAATAACTTCACCTTAATGGTAATGCCACAATGACATGTACAGTTCTGGAGAGCCCTCTTTATTTTCCTGTTTCTTGATCTGAAACAGAATAGTTATTATAATCAAAAAGATATAAAGATATTTATCTGCACTAAAATAATAAAAATTATTCAAAAACTTTAAGTGAATTCATGGGGCTAATTAGAAGATAATCTCTCTGCTACAGAACTATAGGTCCATGGTTTGAATCCTTGTGAAATGAGGAATTTTAAATTTTGGGATATTTGATTGACCAGCTCAAATAGTTACTTAACATAGGTTGGAGAAAAAATTAAGGTGGTTGGTCGTTGTGCTGGCCACATGACACCCTCATTAACTGTGGGCAACACATACAGATGACTTGAACATTTTCTTTCCTATTAATATAAAGGTGTGAAGGAAATTTTAATTTGGGACTAACAAGTATCTACAAATATTTAAATATAATATTTCTAAAATTAAAAAAAGGGAAATAACCAAAACAAATTTTACCTTTTTCACTTCCAGAATAAGACTTTCTTGAACTAGAAACCTCTGAAAAAAATACTTTCAAACTAAAAGAATTAGACTTTTTCTCCAAAAGATTTAAATAAAAACTATAAACTGAAAGAATAAAAGTAAACTTAAAAATCTATAAGAAAAGAACTTCAAAAAATATAAAAAGCATGCACTAAATAGACGGTACAAGACAAAACGAAAACATTTGTTGGCGGCCGTCATGACAAAACAATTCACAAACAAAACAAGACATTATACAAAAAAAGAATTATGTTTAAATAACTTCACCTTAATGGTAATGCCACAATGACATGTACAGTTCTGGAGAGCCCTCTTTACTTTCTTGTTTCTTGATCTGAAACAGAATAGTTATTATAATCAAAAAGATATAAAGATATTTATCTGCACTAAAATAATAAAAATATTTCAAACATTTTTTGTGAATTCATGGGGCTAATTAGCAGATAAACACTCGGCTACAGAACTATAGGTCCAAGGTTTGAATCCTTGTGAAATGAGGAGATTATAAATTTTTGGATATTTGATTGACCAGCTCAAATAGTTACTTAACATAGGTTGGAGAAAAATTAGGGTGGTTGGTCGTTGTGCTGGCCACATGACACCCTCATTAACTGTGGGCCACACATACAGATGATTTGAACATTATCTTCCCTATTAATATTAAGGTGTGAAAAGGAAATATTTATTTGGAACTAACAAGTATCTACAAATATTTAAATATATTATTTCTAAAATTAAAAAAGGGAAATAACAAAAAATTTTTTTACCTTTTTCACTTCCAAATAAGACTTTCTTGGACTGGAAACCTCTGAAAAAAATACTTTCAAACTAAAAGAATTAGACTTTTCTCCAAAAGATTTAAATAAAAACTATATACTGAAAGAATAAAAGTAAACTTAAAAAAACTATAAGAAAACAACTTCAAAAAATATAAAAAGCATGCACTAAATAGACAGTACAAGACAAAACGAAAACATTTGTTGGCGGCCGTCATGACAAAACAATTCACAAACAAAACAAGACATTATACGAAAAAAGAATAATGTTTAAATATAACTTCACCTTAATGGTAATGCCACAATGACATGTACAGTTCTGGAGAGCCCTCTTTACTTTCTTGTTTCTTGATCTGAAACAGAATAGTTATTATAATCAAAAAGATATAAAGATATTTATCTGCACTAAAATAATAAAAATATTTCAAAAATTTTTAGTGAAATCATGGGGCTAATTAGCAGATAAACACTCGGTACAGAACTAAAGGTCCATGGTTTGAATCCTTGTGAAATTAGGAATTGTAAATTTTAGGATATTTGATTGACCAGCTCAAATAGTTACTTTACATAGGTTGGAGAAAAAATTAAGGTGGTCGGTCATTGTGCTGGCCACATAACACCCTCATTAACTGTGGGCAACACATACAGATGATTTGAACATTATCTTCCCTATTAATATTAAGGTGTGAAAAGGAAATATTTATTTGGGACTAACAAGTATCTACAAATATTTAAATATATTATTTCTAAAATTAAAAAAGGGAAATAACCAAAAATAATCTTACCTTTTTCACTTCCAAATAAGACTTTCTTGGACTGGAAACCTCTGAAAAAAATACTTTCATACTAAAAGAATTAGACTTTTTCTCCAAAAGATTTAAATAAAACTATATACTGAAAGAATAAAAGTAAACTTAAAAAAACTATAAGAAAACAACTTCAAAAAATATAAAAAGCATGCACTAAATAGACGGTACAAGACAAAACGAAAACATTTGTTGGCGGCCGTCATGACAAAACAATTCACAAACAAAACAAGACATTATACGAAAAAAGAATAATGTTTAAATAACTTCACCTTAATGGTAATGCCACAATGACATGTACAGTTCTGGAGAGCCCTCTTTATTTTCCTGTTTCTTGATCTGAAACAGAATAGTTATTATAATCAAAAAGATATAAAGATATTTATCTGCACTAAAATAATAAAAATTATTCAAAAACTTTAAGTGAATTCATGGGGCTAATTAGAAGATAATCTCTCTGCTACAGAACTATAGGTCCATGGTTTGAATCCTTGTGAAATGAGGAATTATAAATTTTGGGATATTTGATTGACCAGCTCAAATAGTTACTTAACATAGGTTGGAGAAAAAATTAAGGTGGTTGGTTGTTGTGCTGGCCACATGACACCCTCATTAACTGTGGGCAACACATACAGATGACTTGAACATTTTCTTTCCTATTAATATAAAGGTGTGAAGGAAATTTAAATTTGGGACTAACAAGTATCTACAAATATTTAAATATAATATTTCTAAAATTAAAAAAAGGGAAATAACCAAAACAAATTTTACCTTTTTCACTTCCAGAATAAGACTTTCTTGAACTAGAAACCTCTGAAAAAAATACTTTCAAACTAAAAGAATTAGACTTTTTCTCCAAAAGATTTAAATAAAAACTATAAACTGAAAGAATAAAAGTAAACTTAAAAATCTATAAGAAAAGAACTTCAAAAAATATAAAAAGCATGCACTAAATAGACGGTACAAGACAAAACGAAAACATTTGTTGGCGGCCGTCATGACAAAACAATTCACAAACAAAACAAGACATTATACAAAAAAAGAATTATGTTTAAATAACTTCACCTTAATGGTAATGCCACAATGACATGTACAGTTCTGGAGAGCCCTCTTTACTTTCTTGTTTCTTGATCTGAAACAGAATAGTTATTATAATCAAAAAGATATAAAGATATTTATCTGCACTAAAATAATAAAAATATTTCAAACATTTTTTGTGAATTCATGGGGCTAATTAGCAGATAAACACTCGGCTACAGAACTATAGGTCCAAGGTTTGAATCCTTGTGAAATGAGGAGATTATAAATTTTTGGATATTTGATTGACCAGCTCAAATAGTTACTTAACATAGGTTGGAGAAAAATTAGGGTGGTTGGTCGTTGTGCTGGCCACATGACACCCTCATTAACTGTGGGCCACACATACAGATGATTTGAACATTATCTTCCCTATTAATATTAAGGTGTGAAAAGGAAATATTTATTTGGAACTAACAAGTATCTACAAATATTTAAATATATTATTTCTAAAAATAAAAAAGGGAAATAACAAAAAATTTTTTTACCTTTTTCACTTCCAAATAAGACTTTCTTGGACTGGAAACCTCTGAAAAAAATACTTTCAAACTAAAAGAATTAGACTTTTCTCCAAAAGATTTAAATAAAAACTATATACTGAAAGAATAAAAGTAAACTTAAAAAAACTATAAGAAAACAACTTCAAAAAATATAAAAAGCATGCACTAAATAGACAGTACAAGACAAAACGAAAACATTTGTTGGCGGCCGTCATGACAAAACAATTCACAAACAAAACAAGACATTATACGAAAAAAGAATAATGTTTAAATATAACTTCACCTTAATGGTAATGCCACAATGACATGTACAGTTCTGGAGAGCCCTCTTTACTTTCTTGTTTCTTGATCTGAAACAGAATAGTTATTATAATCAAAAAGATATAAAGATATTTATCTGCACTAAAATAATAAAAATATTTCAAAAATTTTTAGTGAAATCATGGGGCTAATTAGCAGATAAACACTCGGTACAGAACTAAAGGTCCATGGTTTGAATCCTTGTGAAATTAGGAATTGTAAATTTTAGGATATTTGATTGACCAGCTCAAATAGTTACTTTACATAGGTTGGAGAAAAAATTAAGGTGGTCGGTCATTGTGCTGGCCACATAACACCCTCATTAACTGTGGGCAACACATACAGATGATTTGAACATTATCTTCCCTATTAATATTAAGGTGTGAAAAGGAAATATTTATTTGGGACTAACAAGTATCTACAAATATTTAAATATATTATTTCTAAAATTAAAAAAGGGAAATAACCAAAAATAATCTTACCTTTTTCACTTCCAAATAAGACTTTCTTGGACTGGAAACCTCTGAAAAAAATACTTTCATACTAAAAGAATTAGACATTTTCTCCAAAAGATTTAAATAAAACTATATACTGAAAGAATAAAAGTAAACTTAAAAAAACTATAAGAAAACAACTTCAAAAAATATAAAAAGCATGCACTAAATAGACGGTACAAGACAAAACGAAAACATTTGTTGGCGGCCGTCATGACAAAATAATTCACAAACAAAACAAGACATTATACGAAAAAAGAATAATGTTTAAATAACTTCACCTTAATGGTAATGCCACAATGACATGTACAGTTCTGGAGAGCCCTCTTTACTTTCTTGTTTCTTGATCTGAAACAGAATAGTTATTATAATCAAAAAGATATAAAGATATTTATCTGCACTAAAATAATAAAAATTATTCAAAAACTTTTAGTGAATTCATGGGACTAATTAGCAGATAAACTCTCTGCTACAGAACTATAGGTCCATGGTTTGAATCCTTGTGAAATGAGGAATTTTAAATTTTGGGATATTTGATTGACCAGCTCAAATAGTTACTTAACATAGGTTGGAGAAAAAATTAAGGTGGTTGGTCGTTGTGCTGGCCACATGACACCCTCATTAACTGTGGGCAACACATACAGATGACTTGAACATTTTCTTTCCTATTAATATAAAGGTGTGAAGGAAATTTTAATTTGGGACTAACAAGTATCTACAAATATTTAAATATAATATTTCTAAAATTAAAAAAAGGGAAATAACCAAAACAAATTTTACCTTTTTCACTTCCAGAATAAGACTTTCTTGAACTAGAAACCTCTGAAAAAAATACTTTCAAACTAAAAGAATTAGACTTTTTCTCCAAAAGATTTAAATAAAAACTATAAACTGAAAGAATAAAAGTAAACTTAAAAATCTATAAGAAAAGAACTTCAAAAAATATAAAAAGCATGCACTAAATAGACGGTACAAGACAAAACGAAAACATTTGTTGGCGGCCGTCATGACAAAACAATTCACAAACAAAACAAGACATTATACAAAAAAAGAATTATGTTTAAATAACTTCACCTTAATGGTAATGCCACAATGACATGTACAGTTCTGGAGAGCCCTCTTTACTTTCTTGTTTCTTGATCTGAAACAGAATAGTTATTATAATCAAAAAGATATAAAGATATTTATCTGCACTAAAATAATAAAAATATTTCAAACATTTTTTGTGAATTCATGGGGCTAATTAGCAGATAAACACTTGGCTACAGAACTATAGGTCCAAGGTTTGAATCCTTGTGAATTTAGGAGATTATAAATTTTTGGATATTTGATTGACCAGCTCAAATAGTTACTTAACATAGGTTGGAGAAAAATTAGGGTGGTTGGTCGTTGTGCTGGCCACATGACACCCTCATTAACTGTGGGCCACACATACAGATGATTTGAACATTATCTTCCCTATTAATATTAAGGTGTGAAAAGGAAATATTTATTTGGAACTAACAAGTATCTACAAATATTTAAATATATTATTTCTAAAATTAAAAAAGGGAAATAACAAAAATTTTTTTTACCTTTTTCACTTCCAAATAAGACTTTCTTGGACTGGAAACCTCTGAAAAAAATACTTTCAAACTAAAAGAATTAGACTTTTCTCCAAAAGATTTAAATAAAAACTATATACTGAAAGAATAAAAGTAAACTTAAAAAAACTATAAGAAAACAACTTCAAAAAATATAAAAAGCATGCACTAAATAGACAGTACAAGACAAAACGAAAACATTTGTTGGCGGCCGTCATGACAAAACAATTCACAAACAAAACAAGACATTATACGAAAAAAGAATAATGTTTAAATATAACTTCACCTTAATGGTAATGCCACAATGACATGTACAGTTCTGGAGAGCCCTCTTTACTTTCTTGTTTCTTGATCTGAAACAGAATAGTTATTATAATCAAAAAGATATAAAGATATTTATCTGCACTAAAATAATAAAAATATTTCAAACATTTTTAGTGAATTCATGGGGCTAATTAGCAGATAAACACTCGGCTACAGAACTATAGGTCCAAGGTTTGAATCCTTGTGAAATGAGGAGATTATAAATTTTTGGATATTTGATTGACCAGCTCAAATAGTTACTTTACATAGGTTGGAGAAAAAATTAAGGTGGTCGGTCATTGTGCTGGCCACATAACACCCTCATTAACTGTGGGCAACACATACAGATGATTTGAACATTATCTTCCCTATTAATATTAAGGTGTGAAAAGGAAATATTTATTTGGGACTAACAAGTATCTACAAATATTTAAATATATTATTTCTAAAATTAAAAAAGGGAAATAACCAAAAATAATCTTACCTTTTTCACTTCCAAATAAGACTTTCTTGGACTGGAAACCTCTGAAAAAAATACTTTCATGCTAAAAGAATTAGACTTTTTCTCCAAAAGATTTAAATAAAACTATATACTGAAAGAATAAAAGTAAACTTAAAAAAACTATAAGAAAACAACTTCAAAAAATATAAAAAGCATGCACTAAATAGACGGTACAAGACAAAACGAAAACATTTGTTGGCGGCCGTCATGACAAAATAATTCACAAACAAAACAAGACATTATACGAAAAAAGAATAATGTTTAAATAACTTCACCTTAATGGTAATGCCACAATGACATGTACAGTTCTGGAGAGCCCTCTTTACTTTCTTGTTTCTTGATCTGAAACAGAATAGTTATTATAATCAAAAAGATATAAAGATATTTATCTGCACTAAAATAATAAAAATTATTCAAAAACTTTTAGTGAATTCATGGGGCTAATTAGCAGATAAACTCTCTGCTACAGAACTATAGGTCCATGGTTTGAATCCTTGTGAAAAGAGGAATTTTAAATTTTGGGATATTTGATTGACCAGCTCAAATAGTTACTTAACATAGGTTGGAGAAAAAATTAAGGTGGTTGGTCGTTGTGCTGGCCACATGACACCCTCATTAACTGTGGGCAACACATACAGATGACTTGAACATTTTCTTTCCTATTAATATAAAGGTGTGAAGGAAATTTTAATTTGGGACTAACAAGTATCTACAAATATTTAAATATAATATTTCTAAAATTAAAAAAGGGAAATAACCAAAACAAATTTTACCTTTTTCACTTCCAAATAAGACTTTCTTGAACTAGAAACCTCTGAAAAAAATACTTTCAAACTAAAAGAATTAGACTTTTTCTCCAAAAGATTTAAAAAAAAACTATATACTGAAAGAATAAAAGTAAACTTAAAAATCTATAAGAAAAGAACTTCAAAAAATATAAAAAGCATGCACTAAATAGACGGTACAAGACAAAACGAAAACATTTGTTGGCGGCCGTCATGACAAAACAATTCACAAACAAAACAAGACATTATACAAAAAAAGAAATATGTTTAAATAACTTCACCTTAATGGTAATGCCACAATGACATGTACAGTTCTGGAGAGCCCTCTTTACTTTCTTGTTTCTTGATCTGAAACAGAATAGTTATTATAATCAAAAAGATATAAAGATATTTATCTGCACTAAAATAATAAAAATTATTCAAAAACTTTTAGTGAATTCATGGGGCTAATTAGAAGATAAACTCTCTGCTACAGAACTATAGGTCCATGGTTTGAATCCTTGTGAAATGCGGAATTTTAAATTTTGGGATATTTGATTGACCAGCTCAAATAGTTACTTAACATAGGTTGGAGAAAAAATTAAGGTGGTTGGTCATTGTGCTGGCCACATGACACCCTCATTAACTGTGGGCAACACATACAGATGACTTGAACATTTTCTTTCCTATTAATATAAAGGTGTGAAGGAAATTTTAATTTGGGACTAACAAGTATCTACAAATATTTAAATATAATATTTCTAAAATAAAAAAAAGGGAAATAACCAAAACAAATTTTACCTTTTTCACTTCCAAATAAGACTTTCTTGAACTAGAAACCTCTGAAAAAAATACTTTCAAACTAAAAGAATTAGACTTTTTCTCCAAAAGATTTAAATAAAAACTATATACTGAAAGAATAAAAGTAAACTTAAAAATCTATAAGAAAAGAACTTCAAAAAATATAAAAAGCATGCACTAAATAGACGGTACAAGACAAAACGAAAACATTTGTTGGCGGCCGTCATGACAAAACAATTCACAAACAAAACAAGACATTATACAAAAAAAGAATTATGTTTAAATAACTTCACCTTAATGGTAATGCCACAATGACATGTACAGTTCTGGAGAGCCCTCTTTACTTTCTTGTTTCTTGATCTGAAACAGAATAGTTATTATAATCAAAAAGATATAAAGATATTTATCTGCACTAAAATAATAAAAATATTTCAAACATTTTTTGTGAATTCATGGGGCTAATTAGCAGATAAACACTCGGCTACAGAACTATAGGTCCAAGGTTTAAATCCTTGTGAATTTAGGAGATTATAAATTTTGGGATATTTGATTGACCAGCTCAAATAGTTACTTAACATAGGTTGGAGAAAAAATTAAGGTGGTCGGTCATTGTGCTGGCCACATGACACCCTCATTAACTGTGGGCCACATATACAGATGATTTGAACATTATCTTCCATATTAATATTAAGGTGTGAAAAGGAAATATTTATTTGGGACTAACAAATATCTACAAATATTTAAATATATTATTTCTAAAATTAAAAAAGGGAAATAACCAAAAATAATCTTACCTTTTTCTCTTCCAAATAAGACTTTCTTGGACTGGAAACCTCTGAAAAAAATACTTTCAAACTAAAAGAATTAGACTTTTTCTCCAAAAGATTTAAATAAAACTATATACTGAAAGAATAAAAGTAAACTTAAAAAAAGTATAAGAAAACAACTTCAAAAAATATAAAAAGCATGCACTAAATAGACGGTACAAGACAAAACGAAAATATTTGTTGGCGGCTGTCATGACAAAAAAATTCACAAACAAAACAGGACATTATACGAAAAAAGAATAATGTTTAAATAACTTCACCTTAATGGTAATGCCACAATGACATGTACAGTTCTGGAGAGCCCTCTTTATTTTCCTGTTTCTTGATCTGAAACAGAATAGTTATTATAATCAAAAAGATATAAAGATATTTATCTGCACTAAAATAATAAAAATTATTCAAAAACCTTTAGTGAATTCATGGGGCTAATTAGAAGATAATCTCTCTGCTACAGAACTATAGGTCCATGGTTTGAATCCTTGTGAAATGAGGAATTTTAAATTTTGGGATATTTGATTGACCAGCTCAAATAGTTACTTAACATAGGTTGGAGAAAAAATTAAGGTGGTTGGTCGTTGTGCTGGCCACATGACACCCTCATTAACTGTGGGCAACACATACAGATGACTTGAACATTTTCTTTCCTATTAATATAAAGGTGTGAAGGAAATTTTAATTTGGGACTAACAAGTATCTACAAATATTTAAATATAATATTTCTAAAATTAAAAAAGGGAAATAACCAAAACAAATTTTACCTTTTTCACTTCCAGAATAAGACTTTCTTGAACTAGAAACCTCTGAAAAAATACTTTCAAACTAAAAGAATTAGACTTTTTCTCCAAAAGATTTAAAAAAAAACTATAAACTGAAAGAATAAAAGTAAACTTAAAAATCTATAAGAAAAGAACTTCAAAAAATATAAAAAGCATGCACTAAATAGACGGTACAAGACAAAACGAAAACATTTGTTGGCGGCCGTCATGACAAAACAATTCACAAACAAAACAAGACATTATACAAAAAAAGAATTATGTTTAAATAACTTCACCTTAATGGTAATGCCACAATGACATGTACAGTTCTGGAGAGCCCTCTTTACTTTCTTGTTTCTTGATCTGAAACAGAATAGTTATTATAATCAAAAAGATATAAAGATATTTATCTGCACTAAAATAATAAAAATATTTCAAACATTTTTAGTGAATTCATGGGGCTAATTAGCAGATAAACACTCGGCTACAGAACTATAGGTCCAAGGTTTGAATCCTTGTGAAATGAGGAGATTATAAATTTTTGGATATTTGATTGACCAGCTCAAATAGTTACTTAACATAGGTTGGAGAAAAATTAGGGTGGTTGGTCGTTGTGCTGGCCACATTACACCCTCATTAACTGTGGGCCACACATACAGATGATTTGAACATTATCTTCCCTATTAATATTAAGGTGTGAAAAGGAAATATTTATTTGGGACTAACAAGTATCTACAAATATTTAAATATATTATTTCTAAAATTAAAAAAGGGAAATAACAAAAATTTTTTTTACCTTTTTCACTTCCAAATAAGACTTTCTTGGACTGGAAACCTCTGAAAAAAATACTTTCAAACTAAAAGAATTAGACTTTTTCTCCAAAAGATTTAAATAAAAACTATATACTGAAAGAATAAAAGTAAACTTAAAAAAACTATAAGAAAACAACTTCAAAAAATATAAAAAGCATGCACTAAATAGACGGTACAAGACAAAACGAAAACATTTGTTGGCGGCCGTCATGACAAAATAATTCACAAACAAAACAAGACATTATGCGAAAAAAGAATAATGTTTAAATAACTTCACCTTAATGGTAATGCCACAATGACATGTACAGTTCTGGAGAGCCCTCTTTACTTTCTTGTTTCTTGATCTGAAACAGAATAGTTATTATAATCAAAAAGATATAAAGATATTTATCTGCACTAAAATAATAAAAATTATTCAAAAACTTTTATTGAATTCATGGGGCTAATTAGCAGATAAACTCTCTGCTACAGAACTATAGGTCCATTGTTTGAATCCTTGTGAAATGAGGAATTTTAAATTTTGGGATATTTGATTGACCAGCTCAAATAGTTACTTAACATAGGTTGAAGAAAAAATTAAGGTGGTTGGTCGTTGTGCTGGCCACATGACACCCTCATTAACTGTGGGCAACACATACAGATGACTTGAACATTTTCTTTCCTTTTAATATAAAGGTGTGAAGGAAATTTTAATTTGGGACTAACAAGTATCTACAAATATTTAAATATAATATTTCTAAAATTAAAAAAGGGAAATAACCAAAACAAATTTTACCTTTTTCACTTCCAAATAAGACTTTCTTGAACTAGAAACCTGTGAAAAAAATACTTTCAAAATAAAAGAATTAGACTTTTTCTCCAAAAGATTTTAAAAAAAACTATATACTGAAAGAATAAAAGTAAACTTAAAAATCTATAAGAAAAGAACTTCAAAAAATATAAAAAGCATGCACTAAATAGACGGTACAAGACAAAACGAAAACATTTGTTGGCGGCCGTCATGACAAAACAATTCACAAACAAAACAAGACATTATACAAAAAAAGAATTATGTTTAAATAACTTCACCTTAATGGTAATGCCACAATGACATGTACAGTTCTGGAGAGCCCTCTTTACTTTCTTGTTTCTTGATCTGAAACAGAATAGTTATTATAATCAAAAAGATATAAATATATTTATATGCACTAAAATAATAAAAATATTTTAAACATTTTTTGTGAATTCATGGGGCTAATTAGCAGATAAACACTCGGCTACAGAACTATAGGTCCAAGGTTTGAATCCTTGTGAAATGAGGAGATTATAAATTTTGGGATATTTGATTGACCAGCTCAATAGTTACTTAACATAGGTTGGAGAAAAAATTAAAGGTGGTCGGTCATTGTGCTGGCCACATGACACCCTCATTAACTGTGGGCCACACATACAGATGATTTGAACATTATCTTCCCTATTAATATTAAGGTGTGAAAAGGAAATATTTATTTGGGACTAACAAGTATCTACAAATATTTAAATATATTATTTCTAAAATTAAAAAAGGGAAATAACCAAAAATAATCTTACCTTTTTCACTTCCAAATAAGACTTTCTTGGACTGGAAACCTCTGAAAAAAATACTTTCAAACTAAAAGAATTAGACATTTTCTCCAAAAGATTTAAATAAAACTATATACTGAAAGAATAAAAGTAAACTTAAAAAAACTATAAGAAAACAACTTCAAAAAATATAAAAAGCATGCACTAAATAGACGGTACAAGACAAAACGAAAACATTTGTTGGCGGCCGTCATGACAAAACAATTCACAAACAAAACAAGACATTATACGAAAAAAGAATAATGTTTAAATAACTTCACCTTAATGGTAATGCCACAATGACATGTACAGTTCTGGAGAGCCCTCTTTATTTTCCTGTTTCTTGATCTGAAACAGAATAGTTATTATAATCAAAAAGATATAAAGATATTTATCTGCACTAAAATAATAAAAATTATTCAAAAACTTTAAGTGAATTCATGGGGCTAATTAGAAGATAATCTCTCTGCTACAGAACTATAGGTCCATGGTTTGAATCCTTGTGAAATGAGGAATTTTAAATTTTGGGATATTTGATTGACCAGCTCAAATAGTTACTTAACATAGGTTGGAGAAAAAATTAAGGTGGTTGGTCGTTGTGCTGGCCACATGACACCCTCATTAACTGTGGGCAACACATACAGATGACTTGAACATTTTCTTTCCTATTAATATAAAGGTGTGAAGGAAATTTTAATTTGGGACTAACAAATATCTACAAATATTTAAATATAATATTTCTAAAATTAAAAAAAGGGAAATAACCAAAACAAATTTTACCTTTTTCACTTCCAGAATAAGACTTTCTTGAACTAGAAACCTCTGAAAAAAATACTTTCAAACTAAAAGAATTAGACTTTTTCTCCAAAAGATTTAAATAAAAACTATATACTGAAAGAATAAAAGTAAACTTAAAAATCTATAAGAAAAGAACTTCAAAAAATATAAAAAGCATGCACTAAATAGACGGTACAAGACAAAACGAAAACATTTGTTGGCGGCCGTCATGACAAAACAATTCACAAACAAAACAAGACATTATACAAAAAAAGAATTATGTTTAAATAACTTCACCTTAATGGTAATGCCACAATGACATGTACAGTTCTGGAGAGCCCTCTTTACTTTCTTGTTTCTTGATCTGAAACAGAATAGTTATTATAATCAAAAAGATATAAAGATATTTATCTGCACTAAAATAATAAAAATATTTCAAACATTTTTTGTGAATTCATGGGGCTAATTAGCAGATAAACACTCGGCTACAGAACTATAGGTCCAAGGTTTGAATCCTTGTGAAATGAGGAGATTATAAATTTTTGGATATTTGATTGACCAGCTCTAATAGTTACTTAACATAGGTTGGAGAAAAGATTAAGGTGGTTGGTCATTGTGCTGGCCACATGACACCCTGATTAACTGTGGGCCACACATACAGATGATTTGAACATTATCTTCCCTATTAATATCAAGGTGTGAAAAGGAAATTTTACTTTGGGACAAACAAGTATCTACAAATATTTAAATATATTATTTCTAAAATTTAAAAAAGGGAAATCACCAATAGAAATCTCACCTTTTTCACTTCCAAATAAGACTTTCTTGGACTGGAAACCTCTGAAAAAAATACTTTCAAACTAAAAGAATTAGACTTTTTCTCCAAAAGATTTAAATAAAAACTATATATTGAAAGAATAAAAGTAAACTTAAAAAAACTATAAGAAAACAACTTCAAAAAATATAAAAAGCATGCACTTAATAGACGGTACAAGACAAAGCGAAAACATTTGTTGGCGGCCGTCATGACAAAACAATTCACAAACAAAACAAGACATTATACGAAAAAAGAATAATGTTTAAATAACTTCACCTTAATGGTAATGCCACAATGACATGTACAGTTCTGGAGAGCCCTCTTTACTTTCTTGTTTCTTGATCTGAAACAGAATAGTTATTATAATCAAAAAGATATAAAGATATTTATCTGCACTAATATAATAAAAATATTTCAAAAATTTTTAGTGAATTCATGGGGCTAATTAGCAGATAAACACTCGGCTACAGAACTATAGGTCCAAGGTTTGAATCCTTGCTAAATGAGGAATTGTAAATTTTGGGATATTTGATTGACCAGCTCAAATAGTTACTTAACATAGGTTGGAGAAAAAAATTAAGGTGGTTGGTCGTTGTGCTGGCACATGACACCCTCATTAACTGTGGGCCACACATACAGATGATTTGAACATTATCTTCCCTATTAATATCAAGGTATGAAAAGGAAATTTTAATTTGGGACTAACAAGTATCTACAAATATTTAAATATATTATTTCTAAAATTAAAAAAGGGAAATAACCAAAAATAATCTTACCTTTTTCACTTCCAAATAAGACTTTCTTGGACTGGAAACCTCTGAAAAAAATACTTTCATACTAAAAGAATTAGACTTTTTCTCCAAAAGATTTAAATAAAACTATATACTGAAAGAATAAAAGTAAACTTAAAAAAACTATAAGAAAACAACTTCAAAAAATATAAAAAGCATGCACTAAATAGACGGTACAAGACAAAACGAAAACATTTGTTGGCGGCCGTCATGACAAAATAATTCACAAACAAAACAAGACATTATACGAAAAAAGAATAATGTTTAAATAACTTCACCTTAATGGTAATGCCACAATGACATGTACAGTTCTGGAGAGCCCTCTTTACTTTCTTGTTTCTTGATCTGAAACAGAATAGTTATTATAATCAAAAAGATATAAAGATATTTATCTGCACTAAAATAATAAAAATTATTCAAAAACTTTTAGTGAATTCATGGGGCTAATTAGCAGATAAACTCTCTGCTACAGAACTATAGGTCCATGGTTTGAATCCTTGTGAAAAGAGGAATTTTAAATTTTGGGATATTTGATTGACCAGCTCAAATAGTTACTTAACATAGGTTGGAGAAAAAATTAAGGTGGTTGGTCGTTGTTCTGGCCACATGACACCCTCATTAACTGTGGGCAACACATACAGATGACTTGAACATTTTCTTTCCTATTAATATAAAGGTGTGAAGGAAATTTTAATTTGGGACTAACAAGTATCTACAAATATTTAAATATAATATTTCTAAAATTAAAAAAAGGGAAATAACCAAAACAAATTTTACCTTTTTCACTTCCAAATAAGACTTTCTTGAACTAGAAACCTCTGAAAAAAATACTTTCAAACTAAAAGAATTAGACTTTTTCTCCAAAAGATTTAAAAAAAAACTATATACTGAAAGAATAAAAGTAAACTTAAAAATCTATAAGAAAAGAACTTCAAAAAATATAAAAAGCATGCACTAAATAGACGGTACAAGACAAAACGAAAACATTTGTTGGCGGCCGTCATGACAAAACAATTCACAAACAAAACAAGACATTATACAAAAAAAGAAATATGTTTAAATAACTTCACCTTAATGGTAATGCCACAATGACATGTACAGTTCTGGAGAGCCCTCTTTACTTTCTTGTTTCTTGATCTGAAACAGAATAGTTATTATAATCAAAAAGATATAAAGATATTTATCTGCACTAAAATAATAAAAATTATTCAAAAACTTTTAGTGAATTTATGGGGCTAATTAGCAGATAAACTCTCTGCTACAGAACTATAGGTCCATGGTTTGAATCCTTGTGAAATGAGGAATTTTAAATTTTGGGATATTTGATTGACCAGCTCAAATAGTTACTTAACATAGGTTGGAGAAAAAATTAAGGTGGTTGGTCATTGTGCTGGCCACATGACACCCTCATTAACTGTGGGCAACACATACAGATGACTTGAACATTTTCTTTCCTATTAATATAAAGGTGTGAAGGAAATTTTAATTTGGGACTAACAAGTATCTACAAATATTTAAATATAATATTTCTAAAATTAAAAAAAGGGAAATAACCAAAACAAATTTTACCTTTTTCACTTCCAAATAAGACTTTCTTGAACTAGAAACCTCTGAAAAAAATACTTTCAAACTAAAAGAATTAGACTTTTTCTCCAAAAGATTTAAATAAAAACTATAACTGAAAGAATAAAAGTAAACTTAAAAATCTATAAGAAAAGAACTTCAAAAAATATAAAAAGCATGCACTAAATAGACGGTACAAGACAAAACGAAAACATTTGTTGGCGGCCGTCATGACAAAACAATTCACAAACAAAACAAAACATTATACAAAAAAAAAGAATTATGTTTAAATAACTTCTCCTTAATGGTAATGCCACAATGACATGTATAGTTCTGGAGAGCCCTCTTTACTTTCTTGTTTCTTGATCTGAAACAGAATAGTTATTATAATCAAAAAGATATAAAGATATTTATCTGCACTAAAATAATAAAAATATTTCAAACATTTTTTGTGAATTCATGGGGCTAATTAGCAGATAAACACTCGGCTACAGAACTATAGGTCCAAGGTTTGAATCCTTGTGAAATGAGGAGATTATAAATTTTGGGATATTTAATTGACCAGCTCAAATAGTTACTTAACATAGGTTGGAGAAAATTAAGGTGGTTGGTCGTTGTGCTGGCCACATGACACCCTCATTATTTGTGGGCCACACATACAGATGATTTGAACATTATCTCCCCTATTAATATCAAGGTGTGAAAAGGAAATTTTTATTTGGGACTAACAAGTATCTACAAATATTTAAATATATTATTTCTAAAATTAAAAAAGGGAAATAACCAAAACAAATCTTACCTTTTTTACTTCCAAATAAGACTTTCTTAAACTGGAAACCTCTAAAAAAATACTTCCAAACTAAAAGAATTAGACTTTTTCTCCAAAAGATTTAAATAAAAACTCTATACTGAAAGAATAAAAGTAAACTTAAAAAAACTATAAGAAAACAACTTCAAAAAATATAAAAAGCATGCACTAAATAGACGGTACAAGACAAAACGAAAACATTTGTTAGCGGCCGTCATGACAAAACAATTCACAAACAAAACAAGACATTATACGAAAAAAGAATTATGTTTAAATAACTTCACCTTAATGGTAATGCCACAATGACATGTACAGTTCTGGAGAGCCCTCTTTACTTTCTTGTTTCTTGATCTGAAACAGAATAATTATTATAATCAAAAAGATATAAAGATATTTATCTGCACTAAAATAATAAAAATATTTCAAAAATTTTTAGTGAAATCATGGGGCTAATTAGCAGATAAACACTCGGCTACAGAACTAAAGGTCCATGGTTTGAATCCTTGTGAAATTAGGAATTGTAAATTTTACGATATTTGATTGACCAGCTCTAATAGTTACTTAACATAGGTTGGAGAAAAGATTAAGGTGGTTGGTCATTGTGCTGGCCACATGACACCCTGATTAACTGTGGGCCACACATACAGATGATTTGAACATTATCTTCCCTATTAATATCAAGGTGTGAAAAGGAAATTTTTATTTGGGACTAACAAGTATCTACAAATATTTAAATATATTATTTCTAAAATTAAAAAAAGGGAAATAACCAAAACAAATCTTACCTTTTTTACTTCCAAATAAGACTTTCTTGAACTGGAAACCTCTGAAAATAATACTTTCAAACTAAAAGAATTAGACTTTTTCTCCAAAAGATTTAAATAAAAACTATATACTGAAAGAATAAAAGTAAACTTAAAAAAACTATAAGAAAACAACTTCAAAAAACATAAAAAGCATGCAATAAATAGACGGTACAAGACAAAACGGCGGCCGTCATGACAAAACAATCCATAAACAAAACAAGACATTACACGAAAAAAGAATAATGTTTAAATAACTTCACCTTAATGGTAATGCCACAATGATATGTACAGTTCTGGAGAGCCCTCTTTACTTTCTTGTTTCTTGATCTGAAACAGAATAATTATTATAATCAAAAAGATATAAAGATATTTATCTGCACTAAAATAATACAAATATTTCAAAAAATTTTAGTGAATTCATGGGGCTAATTAGCAGATAAACACTCGGCTACAGAACTATTGGTCCAAGGTTTGAATTCTTGTGAAATGAGAAATTGTAAATTTTGGGATATTTGATTGACCAGCTCAAATAGTTACTTAACATAGGTTGGAGAAAAAATTAAGGTGGTTGGTCGTTGTGCTGGCCACATGACACCCTCATTAACTGTGGGCCACACATACAGATGATTTGAACATTATCTTCCCTATTAATATCAAGGTGTGAAAAGGAAATTTTACTTTGGGACAAACAAGTATCTACAAATATTTAAATATATTATTTCTAAAATTTAAAAAAGGGAAATCACCAATAGAAATCTCACCTTTTTCACTTCCAAATAAGACTTTCTTGGACTGGAAACCTCTGAAAAAAATACTTTCAAACTAAAAGAATTAGACTTTTTCTCCAAAAGATTTAAATAAAAACTATATATTGAAAGAATAAAAGTAAACTTAAAAAAACTATAAGAAAACAACTTCAAAAAATTAAAAAGCATGCACTAAATAGACGGTACAAGACAAAACGAAAACATTTGTTGGCGGCCGTCATGACAAAACAATTCACAAACAAAACAAGACATTATACGAAAAAAGAATAATGTTTAAATAACTTCACCTTAATGGTAATGCCACAATGACATGTACAGTTCTGGAGAGCCCTCTTTATTTTCCTGTTTCTTGATCTGAAACAGAATAGTTATTATAATCAAAAAGATATAAAGATATTTATCTGCACTAAAATAATAAAAATTATTCAAAAACTTTAAGTGAATTCATGGGGCTAATTAGAAGATAATCTCTCTGCTACAGAACTATAGGTCCATGGTTTGAATCCTTGTGAAATGAGGAATTTTAAATTTTGGGATATTTGATTGACCAGCTCAAATAGTTACTTAACATAGGTTGGAGAAAAAATTAAGGTGGTTGGTCGTTGTGCTGGCCACATGACACCCTCATTAACTGTGGGCAACACATACAGATGACTTGAACATTTTCTTTCCTATTAATATAAAGGTGTGAAGGAAATTTTAATTTGGGACTAACAAATATCTACAAATATTTAAATATAATATTTCTAAAATTAAAAAAAGGGAAATAACCAAAACAAATTTTACCTTTTTCACTTCCAGAATAAGACTTTCTTGAACTAGAAACCTCTGAAAAAAATACTTTCAAACTAAAAGAATTAGACTTTTTCTCCAAAAGATTTAAATAAAAACTATATACTGAAAGAATAAAAGTAAACTTAAAAATCTATAAGAAAAGAACTTCAAAAAATATAAAAAGCATGCACTAAATAGACGGTACAAGACAAAACGAAAACATTTGTTGGCGGCCGTCATGACAAAACAATTCACAAACAAAACAAGACATTATACAAAAAAAGAATTATGTTTAAATAACTTCACCTTAATGGTAATGCCACAATGACATGTACAGTTCTGGAGAGCCCTCTTTACTTTCTTGTTTCTTGATCTGAAACAGAATAGTTATTATAATCAAAAAGATATAAAGATATTTATCTGCACTAATATAATAAAAATATTTCAAAAATTTTTAGTGAATTCATGGGGCTAATTAGCAGATAAACACTCGGCTACAGAACTATAGGTCCAAGGTTTGAATCCTTGCTAAATGAGGAATTGTAAATTTTGGGATATTTGATTGACCAGCTCAAATAGTTACTTAACATAGGTTGGAGAAAAAAATTAAGGTGGTTGGTCGTTGTGCTGGCACATGACACCCTCATTAACTGTGGGCCACACATACAGATGATTTGAACATTATCTTCCCTATTAATATCAAGGTATGAAAAGGAAATTTTAATTTGGGACTAACAAGTATCTACAAATATTTAAATATATTATTTCTAAAATTAAAAAAAGGGAAATAACCAAAAACAATCTTACCTTTTTCACTTCCAAATAAGACTTTCTTGGACTGGAAACCTCTGAAAAAAATACTTTCAAACTAAAATAATTAGACTTTTTCTCCAAAAGATTAAAATAAAAACTATATACTGAAAGAATAAAAGTAAACTTAAAAAAACTATAAGAAAACAACTTCAAAAAATAAAAAAAACATGAACTAAATAGACGGTACAAGACAAAATGAAAACATTTGTTGGCGGCCGTCATGACAAAACAATTCACAAACAAAACAAGACATTATACAAAAAAAGAATAATGTTAAAATAACTTCTCCTTAATGGTAATGCCACAATGACATGTACAGTTCTGGAGAGCCCTCTTTACTTTCTTGTTTCTTGATCTGAAACAGAATAGTTATTATAATCAAAAAGATATAAAGATATTTAGCTGCACTAAAATAATAAAAATATTTCAAAAATTTTTAGTGAATTCATGGGGCTAATTAGCAGATAAACACTCGGCTACAGAACTATAGGTCCATGGTTTGAATCCTTGTGAAATGAGGAATTGTAAATTTTGGGATATTTGATTGTTTTTAATTTACAAGAGAAATATCTTTGATAATAAGATACTAGTATGAGTTGAAATATTACCTACTAATTCTAATAACTTTTTGTATCGAACTTAAAGGCGCTTCCAAAAAGGTTTAAGCTGATCAAAAATAGATCAGGTATTTCTAATTAAATCCACTTTTTAAAAATACCCACAAATTAATATCATTTAGTACAAACATTTTTATTAATCTAAAGCTGGATTCTTTGTGTCTTGTTTTAAATTATTAAGACAATTTAAAATTAGATTGTATACTACACACAACATAAGCATGACGCTTAGGACGTAATCATCTTTTTTTGAAGTAACGTTTGTATTAGGCCTATATAAAATGAGATAAGATACGCCGATTTTGACACATTTTACATTAGTCAGTGTTTGATATCTTTTTTTTTTTTGGTTACTAATTAAGAACGTTTTTTACCTGTCATTAAAATATTTAAAAAATATTTGTAAAGCAAACACCATTCCAGTTAGAAAGCCCTTCCGGTCAACACGGCATCTCTAAATAAACTGATAGCGGCGGTGAAAACAACTCACTCTAACACCAACAGACACATCGTGTGTGTGTTCAAAAAGTGTGTTTGGAGGGGGGGGGGAGTTATGTTGGCCAGATGATCTACTAAAACAATTTCCTTACAAATGATGTGTAGGTCTCGCGTATGTTTACATAATGTGTAGAAAGAACTATTTTAAAATAAAACTAGTGCATGGGGTTCTGTCGGAGTAGTTATACCTCTCTCAAATGGACAGACCTACTCTCAAGTGATGTTCCTCTGTGTATTACACAGAGAGTAAAAGAGAAGGCAATAGTTTCGTTTTGTTTCCTATTAAAAAGCAAGAGAAAGAGTGAAAGTGCAATAGATAGTGATGAAGGCCTAGAGATAGTGATGATTGACTAGAGAGAAAGAGATGGAGCAAGAATGGAGAAAGAAATCGAAAAAAAAAAAGCAATAATGCGAGAGAACAAGAGGACTAGAAACCAGTAGTCTGAATTATTGTTTAGGGTTGAAAACAAAAACACAAGAAAAAACACCTATCCCCACCATGTAGAATATATCCAAGTCATGCGGCTAACAGTTGGAGCCTCTGAGGACGGAGACGTGAAGCAGCTAAAAACGTCCAATACAGATCGACATCCTAAGCAATAAAAGTTATTGGGGGATGTGGGGAAGAAGTTTAATAACGCATAGAACTTTAAAAGTATTGACACTGATCTTTGTTCAATAAATTATTTTGTACGAGTACGATAATAATATCATTTCTCTAAGAATTATTTTAATTTAAGGACATACTATTTAAACTATTTACAACGGTTATTTTTTAATGTGTCTAGGGCAGCGATTCTCAACCTTTTTAGCTCAGCGACCCCCCTAATACGATTCTCCCCTAGGCGGCGACCCCCAACCGTAGAACTTAGTTCGTTCATAGGCGTAGGTAGACCCTAAATATGATTTAGTTAATTTTATAAAATCATAATCAAATTTTAAATGTATACATATATCTGACATGATACATACATATATTAAACATAAATGAATAACAGCACCAGGGACCAAGTTTTTAAGAGAGAAAGTAGTGAATTAAGATGCTACGAAAATAAGGGCATGCGCCGACCGAGGCTCGAACCCGTGACACTGGATTCGACACCACCGCCTAGCGATAACGCACCAAGCGAAACTAGCCTCTAGACCATCGGAATGTCCAAAAAAACATTCTTCTGATCCAGAGTCATTTCGCCCGTATGCAAATTACCACCCCAGTGGTCAAAGGTCACAAGCTCCAGCTAGCCCCTCCCCCACCCTCGCAGCATCCGTTCACTAACAACTTCGATAGAGCCGACACAGACAGCCGTTAGGCATGTATTAGACAAACGATGGCTCTATCTAATTGTTTATCTCTCACAAAGACAAGTGGACAACATAAACACATTACATATAGAAGCTTCAGTGGGTACGAGCAATAATGCTGTAAACGTAAATGTAAACATAGAGTTGAAGCTAGGTGCTGAAACAAATGATACATACATATATTAAACATAAATGAATAACAGCACCAGGGACCAAGTTTTTAAGAGAGAAAGTAGTGAATTAAGATGCTACGAAAATAAGGGCATGCGCCGACCGAGGCTCGAACCCGTGACACTGGATTCGACACCACCGCCTAGCGATAACGCACCAAGCGAAACTAGCCTCTAGACCATCGGAATGTCCAAAAAAACATTCTTCTGATCCAGAGTCATTTCGCCCGTATGCAAATTACCACCCCAGTGGTCAAAGGTCACAAGCTCCAGCTAGCCCCTCCCCCACCCTCGCAGCATCCGTTCACTAACAACTTCGATAGAGCCGACACAGACAGCCGTTAGGCATGTATTAGACAAACGATGGCTCTATCTAATTGTTTATCTCTCACAAAGACAAGTGGACAACATAAACACATTACATATAGAAGCTTCAGTGGGTACGAGCAATAATGCTGTAAACGTAAATGTAAACATAGAGTTGAAGCTAGGTGCTGAAACAAATGATACATACATATATTAAACATAAATGAATAACAGCACCAGGGACCAAGTGTTTAAGAGAGAAAGTAGTGAATTAAGATGCTACGAAAATAAGGGCATGCGCCGACCGAGGCTCGAACCCGTGACACTGGATTCGACACCACCGCCTAGCGATAACGCACCAAGCGAAACTAGCCTCTAGACCATCGGAATGTCCAAAAAAACATTCTTCTGATCCAGAGTCATTTCGCCCGTATGCAAATTACCACCCCAGTGGTCAAAGGTCACAAGCTCCAGCTAGCCCCTCCCCCACCCTCGCAGCATCCGTTCACTAACAACTTCGATAGAGCCGACACAGACAGCCGTTAGGCATGTATTAGACAAACGATGGCTCTATCTAATTGTTTATCTCTCACAAAGACAAGTGGACAACATAAACACATTACATATAGAAGCTTCAGTGGGTACGAGCAATAATGCTGTAAACGTAAATGTAAACATAGAGTTGAAGCTAGGTGCTGAAACAAATGATACATACATATATTAAACATAAATGAATAACAGCACCAGGGACCAAGTTGGTCCCTGGTGCTGTTATTCATTTATGTTTAATATATGTATGTATCATTTGTTTCAGCACCTAGCTTCAACTCTATGTTTATATATCTGACATCCATGATTTATTTACATAGCAAAAGCATCACCTAATTTTACTTGCTTAAATTACAAAAAAAAAAAAAAAAAGTTTATTTTAAATGTATACCATCTATGATAAACGTGCTTGTTACAAATCTTAAGAAATCGTATGAAATAAACAACAACTTCTGATGAAAAATAGACGAGAAACCGAAATTTCCGATGGTCTTAGGCGACCACTGGCAAATGGTCATTCGACACCAAAAGGGGTCGCGACCCACAGGCTGAGAACCCCTAGTGGTCTAGGGCGTCAACGTTAAAATAAAATGTCTTTGACCAGCCAACAATATAGTTGTTCATCATGAGTAATGAAAATACTATTTAAGACAACTTCCCTGTAGTAACAAAGGGTCTTCCACAAAAACTATTAATTACTTTTTCAAATGTAAAATTATCTGAATTTCACTTTCTTTTATGTCTTACATTGTGGTGCAGGTGGCAGGAGATGGTAGACAGCAACATTTGAACTTGAGGCAATCACAATGACACTCTCATGCATATATATATATATATATTCTAAGGCAGTGTTTTCCCAAAGTGGGGTACGCGAAGACTTTGGAGGGGGTACGTGGTTTGTAAAATGTTTTCCATGCTTTTATCATTCAAACTTTGAAGGATCGTCAGTAATTAATAAGATATGATAACTAACCGTGAAACAAATGTCCCATAGATCGCAAGGTCTGATTTACTTTGTTTAGAAAGAAAAAATAATGAGACTTAATATAGACTTTAAAAAAAAGAATGAGATGTTGTATACTTTATTTTGATCAACCAACCATCTTTGCATTTCCCCAATAAATTAATCTCAGGGTGGACTCAGTAGATCCAGAAATAAAAAATCCCAGTCGTCAACAGGATTTGAACCCCTGACCTTCAGTACGGAAGCCAAGTTCTTTACCACTAAACCACCGCGCCTCCCTTTCCTTTCATCTCAATATTTCATTCTTCGAAATCTATCTTTCCTCCATGAAAGTGTGGGTGCCAAGGACGTCCCCGTTCATGCTTTATTCGTATTGGCTTCCATGTCATCGCAACATTGGAAGACATCAGAGCAGTAGAAATTGGCTTCAGACATTGCCTTGGCTTAAGACATTGCCATTGCCGCCAGATCTTTGTTGAGACAGCTTGTCGCCCAATACGACGAACGATGCGCGAGCATCTAAGTCTAAGTGAGTAAGTTTATCTTTCTTTCTCTTGCGCTCCTTTTCACTCTTTGTATCTTTGTGTTTACACATTTTATCCACAGATGTAGATCTAGAATTTGATTTATATAGCTTTTTACATTTTGTCTAGATCTAGCTCTTCAATATCTTCAAATATCTTGCACTCCTCTTTCTTATCTCCTTTTAAATCTTTGTATATGGAAGAGGAACTCGAAAATTTCTTGTTACACATTATCATTGTGTAAGTAGGCCCGCGTTAGACTGGTTAGACCTACACACAAACTTTATGTTTAATTATTTGTAAAGAAGTTTTTGTAGTTGTATGATGTATCCCATCCGGTCAAGAATACGCCTCCCACAAACACACACAAGCTATTATAGGGTGAGTTGTTCTCACCTCTGGTGTCAGTCTAACTAGAGCCGCTGTGTTGAACAGAATCATGAATGTCTATAACTTAATTATAGATGATAGATCTAAAATCTAGATAATTTTTATGGATCTAATTTAAAACATCACTATCCGGATAATTTTTCACGTTGCAGGTTAATATATTTATTTTGCTTAATTCTGCTTTTTAATAAAGTACTTTAGATTAATTAGATCTATCATCTAAACACTACCCTAAGCCTAGGCTGATAGGTAAAGAAATATTTTAAACCTGTCTAAACTTAAAGTGTATTTGTGTAGATCTAGACTAGACCTATTTTATTAATTATGTGTCTTATGTATAAGATTTTAGCAATAAATAAAACATCTAGATCTGGCAAAAAAAAATAAAAAATTATTCTAGATCAAGAATCTATACCATTTATCAGTGGCTTTTGTTAAAGAAAAGGTTTAATTAGTCACCACATTGTCAATAGTAGATAGACCAACTCTTGTGTATTTTTTTTTGCCTTATAATAGACCCCCCCCCCCCAAAAAAAAAATAAAAAAAAAATAGGTAGAATAAAAGATCTTAAGCTTCGTCTGTATAAGTGGCAATAATTTCAGAGTTAAAAAAATGCCAGGCAAAAAGCTAATTTCTGAAAAAGAAAGTTGACAACATAGATTGACTGAATGTTATATACATCTATTAAATAGATATTCTGTTGGTTATTAATAAATGTCCTATACTCCTCCATGGTTCCAGACATTAAAGCTGCATTTTCATATCTTTGAGCTCCACATATAAATTCAAGCTCAACCTTTTCTAGACATTTTAAGATATTAAGATGATCTCATTAAAGCTTTTTTTTTTTGTCTCTCTTAAAATCATATAACTTCTAAATCTGATCAGTGTGTGATATTTTAGGTGTGCTATATCAGGTGTTTTGTCAAACAAAATACGCTACAAAAGTGTTTACATGCATTCTGACTTTAATATCTTTTATGCCTTTTGCTAATTCATTTATAAACTTTTTAACATGACAGATGTACTTTCATCTATGGGTTTTATCTACATAAAATTTCCATGATCTCAAGGAAATTCTTTATTCAATAAAGGCTTATTGATAATATGGTCACAAATTTCAAATATTGTGCTTTTATAGAAACAGTCCATGCAATATATGCTTCCATTGTTTTCCTTCTTTACATCAATCATAGCAACAACTTCCTTGTCAATTGTATTTGTGGCCGGATAAAGAAAAATATTTTATTATGCAAGATTAGTCTGTTTTCTAACTTGAAGTATATATTATAGCCTATATTTCTGTGTAGTTCTACTAAAGTAAAAAAGCTAAAAATATATATCACTTAATTTATCTTATTTCATATTTCTGATTTTTGATAGGTTGTTGGTCTACCCAAGTTCATACAGCTTTATGACAAGTTGTCTACCCAGGATCATTGAAGATTAGAGGAACTCCATTACAAGCAGTTGATCTACCCACATTAAAGGACAAGTGTTGAAATCATAAGGTCATGTTATAATCATTATCTATAAAATATTAAATCTAATTTAAGTCTTGTACAACTTTCTCTTATTTCACATCTTTACTTTTTTTTTTCCTTTTATCCTTTCTAGATCTCTAGCATTTTGTAACCTTCTTTGTAGTGTTTCTTTTTTTTTCTACCCTGTCTGCTTTTAAGATTGCTACATATTGGTGCACAAGTGTTTGTTAAAGCTGATCAAACTCCCCTCATCTTTTCTATTTACTATTTCTTCTATCTTGTGTCATAGGCTTAGGCTTGTTGCATGCATATGAATATATTGTATTGATTACTTGTGTTCTAGTTTATTGTAGTTACTTGGGATTGCTTTTAATAGTTGCTAGTGTTTAGGGTTGTTACACTAAGTGCTGCTGATTAGGTTTTTTGTACTAAATGCTTGTTTGTGTAGGGTGTTGTACTAACTGCTGGTGATTTGGTTGTTACTACTAGTGTTTAGGTTTCTTGTATTAACTGCTAGTGTTTAGGTTTTGTTGTACTAACTGCTAGTGTTTAGGTTTCTTGTATTAACTGCTAGTGTTTAGGTTTGTTGTACTAACTGCTAGTGTTTAGGTTTGTTGTACTAACTGCTAGTGTTTAGGTTTGTTGTACTAACTGCTAGTGTTTAGGTTTGTTGTACTAAATGCTTGTTTGTATAGGGTTGTTGTACTAACTGCTGGTGATTTGGTTGTTGTACTAACTATTAGTGTTTAGGTTTGTTGTACTAACAGGTAGTGTTTAGGTTTGTTGTACTAACAGCTAGTGTTTAGGTTTGTTTTATTAGCTGCTGTGTTTATGTTTGTTTTGCTAACTATTTAGGGTTGTTACATTACTTACTTGTATTCTAGATTGTTATAGAGAATATGTATATGTTATGGTAACATTATTTGAATAGGTTCATAGTGGTTATAATTCTATTTACTCCTGCTTAAGTCACTCTTTTGTATCACTAGTCTCCTCCTTTTTCTTTGCTTTCAAGTTTGATCAGCTTAGAGAATCACTTTTTACATTTCTTATCTATTTTTGTGTTCTTTTCATAATCTGATAGAGGGAACCACCCTTAATACTGGTTGCATATAGTGACTTTATCAGTAGGGGTCTTTTCCTCCTGAGGGTATTGATAAACCTGCAGTGGCAGACTAGATGGGAGCCAGCCCTTTAAAGATCATCAGTATATTTTCTTGATGAAGGTGGTAGTACATTTTGTACCTAGTGCTGTTATCATAGTTACTCTTGGGTAAAGATTGAAAGCATGCTGTCAACATCTCTCTTTTGGATATTAAGTCTTGTTATCTGTTACTGAGCTAGTGGTGGGTACATATCATATAATGTGTTTAGAATTTGTTGTTTAACACCCCAGGAGAAGAAAACCAGAATCTCAGATAGCAAAGAAATCTAGAATATTTCACACATTGAGAAAAATAATTACTTGGAACCATAGAAGAAAATGCATAAATCTTAGTTTTCAAGGTACATTTTAAAATCATAGTTTTCAATGTACATTTTAAAATCATAGTTTTCAAGGTACATTTTGAAGGTTTGACAGAGGATATTAGAAAGTACCATACCTTGATGCCAGTCACACTAAATTCTCAAGCGATATGTAATGTTTATTAAAGGACAGTGGAATGAAAGAATACTAAATGATTCTTAACTGTCTAGAGAAATTGGACCTAACAAGTTACGAGTAATCTAGACACACCATTCTTGATTTATTTGAGTGAGTCTACAATATGTAGCAAAGACAGCTAGAAAATTTCAGACACAGGTGGAGGAAAATATTCTTTAGTACCATAGAGTAAAATGCTTAAACTAAGTATCCTCAAGGTACTGGTACATTGTGAAAGTTTATAGTTTGAGCTTGCTGAAGAGCCTTGCACAAAAAACATTTGAAACAGATGTTTTGTCTGTAGACTAAGGAAAGAGATTTAAAAAAGTTAATTTTCACCATATTGACAAATAGAACATAATAGTTTGATGAGATGTGTTTGGACTCACCACTTTGATATAGTTGAGGACATGTTGCCATACATGAACACTACCAGTAAAAGCTGAGATATTTTGGACAAACATTGAAAAAAATGATTCCTTGGTACCATAGTGGGAAATGAAAAAAAAAATGTTCAAGATTGGAATGTGAAGGTATATGGCTTGGCAAATCTTGTTGTGGAGAAAGTTTCATTCTCATTATTCCTTGCATAAAACCTATGTAGACAAATATGTTTCATTCAAACTTTGTTCTACAGCTGTTACTAGAGGCAGCTTTTGTAAAGTCTAATAGGAAAATGGAAACATCTATGCATTATCATTATCTCTTGGACCTTCAAGAAATATTACTCCTGACAGATGTGGACTGAAAAATTACACAATGGTAGCAACCATCAATACAATTGGGTCATGCCATATATATGGCATGCAGTCTCCATTCCATTACTCTGCTTGCTACAAGTGGAACAGTGTGGTGAATAGTTGGACTCTCATACCCACCCTAGCAAGAAAAGAAATACAAGGTTACAGAGCTAACACAAAGGGGTCCAGGTTGGCTACCCATTATTTGCATATCTACTTCTACGACTGAAGGAGGCCAATGATGATGACTTCTACTAACAGACTAACCTTCACTGAGGTGCCACAGTGAGGTCACATGGAGCCAGAATTAATCTGGACTAGAGGTAGCAGTTGATGTGACTTGTGTTATTCATAAGACATTTTAAAATCAAAGTATACTACATTATCAGTATATGTTATTTACAAAAAGAACCTTGTATTATCTTTGCTGTGTTGTTGCAAATCTTCAATAGCAATGAAAATGAAATATTTTGGAAACAAAATGTGAGGTACGATAATCAGAATAAGTTTCCATAATAAATCCCGAAGTGAAGTCTCTTAAAATTAATTAAAATCCCTATTTAATTTCCTTAATAGCTGAGAGCCTTTTTGAAAGGCTCTGTTGTCAGTAATTTATCATTAATATGATCTGGTTTTCTTCTCCTGATCTTTTGATACACAAATGTTAGTAAAGAACCATAATTTTAATTTTACAAATTGTCACAACACCTCTATTATGCAAGTCAAAAGTTCAATGGTTTTTCAAAGAAAAACTAAAAATAATAAGTACTCCTACACAATCTAATATAAATGCCTACTTTTTTGGTCATTTCATAGTAAAATTGCTGCAAAGCTATTGTAGTGAAATTAGAATTATGAACAGTTATAAATGCTTTTCAAGTGATAAGTCTTTGTTGATAATTTTAAAAAAAAATCATTGCGTAAACTTTTACTTTTCATTAATTTTTAACATGAAAATGAATTATCTTGAAAAATCAAACACCAATTACTTGAGGGTTACTTTGAGACAGCTTTCTATAAAAGTTATAATATTAAAATATGAAAAGTGTTATATTAGATGGCTACAAAAAGTCTTGTTCATTACAGTTGGTTTTTTAATATTTATTGAAAGTTTGTCTCTTAAGAACTCCTTTATTAATAAATGGAGGCACAGTGGCTGAGCAGTTAAGCGCTTGGCTTCTGAACCAGGAGTCCTGGGCTTAAATCCTAGTGAACACTGGGATTTTTAATTTTGGGATCTTTGGGCATCTGAGTCCACCTAGCTCTAATGGGTACCTGACATTAGTGGAGGAAAACTTAACCATGGGCCACAGCAAAAGGTGACTTTTACATCATCTGACCTATAGATCACAAGGTCTGAAAGGGAAACTTTTTTTTTATTAATGAATGGTCATGAAGAAAAATCTTATTAGAGCAATCAATGGCTTTTTCTGCATAAAATGTTAGAAATATGTAGATCACAACTGGGCCTGTGTAACCAGAGACTGCAGTATTCTGTCTAGAATATATGCTTTTTTATAAAAAAAACGGTAACAGATATTTCAACTTGTATTTATTATGTAGGTCACAGCTGGGGCTGCATAGCCATGGGAAATAATGCATTCCTCATTAATCTTTGGACTTGAAGGGCAAGCTATATTATTATTATTATGTCAAATAGTTTTCTGTAAGTATGGGATTTGGTGACCAAGCAGTAAAATACTTGGCTTCCTTGGCTTCCAGACTGATGGATTTCAAGCTCAACGACTGGGATTTTGAACTTAAGGATTTGTAAAACATGCTTAAGTCTATCCAATTCTTAAGTGTACCTGACTTACATGTCAGGAGTAAAGGTTTTTTTTTATCATTGTGCTGACCACATGCACTTTCATTAGCCATTGCCATAGAAAGAGATAAGCTTTACATCATCTGACTCCATTGTTTACCAGATCTGATCTTTTATGATTGGTATCTGATGAATTGAAAGCTACATAATGATGAAAATGTAATTAGTGGAGGGGTAGACCCAATGGTTGTTAAACTGAATATCTTAAGTTTGAATCTTAATGGAAACTACCTAGTTAATGTTTGGCTTTAGAAACTAAAATGTTTTATTATTTTAAATGTTTCCTTAAGAGCAAGAAATGGACGAGTTCAACAAACCATCTTTGAGTCAAATACCAGTTTGTTCTTTTCACTTCTTTCTGTCACTTTGTTCTGAAACTTTTTTTGTATAATCTGTTTGTAATTTTCTAATCTTTATCTCTTTATGTTGATGTAAATGATCTATACATCACTTTTTTTCTGATGATGGCATCTTAATGACTTGTACCCGAATATAGAATATATTTTAGTCAAATTAGAATTGGAATCAAACAAAATTTAAACTAGAATGACATTGAAGCTAAATGTAACATAAAAAGTTTTTGTTTTTTTTAAAGATCGCATCATGAAATACAATTCTGAAAGAAAGGCATCTCAAAATACAATTATGAAAGCATTAAAGGGAATATCTTAACTTCAATTCTAGTTTAAAGGGACTTAATGTATTAGAAATAATTAATTTAATAACATGGTTTACTATATCATTATCATTAGACTTATCTATTACATTTATCAGGATTTATTTCTTTGAAGAGGAAAATTTACTTTCTTAGAACCTCCCTCGCCATTTGGCGGATTGGGCTGTTTCCACAAATTTCTATCATTGGCAATCTCTGCCCACCTGGTGTCCACTGCTCTGAGGTTCTCCATAAAAGTATGGTGTCAAGTTATATGAGGATTTCCCTGTTTGACTTTCCTCATATTGGTCAACCATGTCATTGCAACTCTTGGTATGCATAATTCAATTTGCCAGAGAAAGGTCCCGCATACCTCATTCGACACTCTGTCACAACCTCACTAAGTGGTCGACTCCCAGTTTGGCATAGGATTACTTTGTTTGAGACCTGATCTCTATAACTGTCTCCTAAAATCTTTGTTGAGGAAAATAGGCTCAAAGAAATGTGTTCTTATAGTTTTTTTAAAACTGGTTATACATTTCACATGTGTTCTGTTGATTCTAAAAGTCATTTCAGTTCAGAATTCACTTTCACCTGTCCCTTAGTCTGTTGGACCAATGGGACACCACACTTATCAGTCTCCCTCCATTGCTCTCTCTTTCACCAGATTAGAGTCTCTTCAATAGACAAGCCAGTCCATTCTTTAATGTTGTTTTCACAATGCCTCTTCTGTGCAACTTTTTCTGTCTTTGAAGATGTGAAGACTATTTTTCTTTTTGCAGTTAATTACTTTTCAGCAATTATTTCATGCTTTTTGTGAACATCATGACAGCAGTTTTGAGCTCAAATATTTTTCTGTAGCACAGAGTTTCTTCTTACATTGTTTGCATGTCTAATTTTATTCTCTTCATTCTCTCAATCCTTTAGTGGGTGTAAATTGTCCTATTTTACACTGACCTGCAGTAAACCAAATTTCCATTATTTCCACTTTGATGTCTTTGTTAATCTGCCTCTCTTGGGGGTTGAGGGGTTCAATCCAACTTAGACTAGAAGTAGATTAGGGCCTTTATCACTGTAAATATATCATTTCTTTTTTTTTTTTTCTATTTGACTGATGTCTTTGTGGATCTGTTCTTCTCTTGGGGAGGAGGGGTTCAATCCAACTTAGACTCTAGAATTAGAATAGGACCTTTATCACTACAATTAATTCTTTTCCTTGTTATTTTTCTATTTGACTTATGTCTTTGTGGATTTGTTCTTCTCTTGGGGAGGAGGGGTTCAATCCAACTTAGACTCTAGAATTAGAATAGGACCTTTATCACTACAATTAATTCTTTTCCTTGTTATTTTTCTATTTGACTGATGTCTTTGTGGATTTGTTCTTCTCTTGGGGAGGAGGGGTTCAATCCAACTTAGACTCTAGAATTAGAATAGGACCTTTATCACTACAATTAATTCTTTTCCTTGTTATTTTTCTATTTGACTGATGTCTGTGTGGATTTGTTCTTCTCTTGGGGAGGAGGGGTTCAATCCAACTTAGACTCTAGAATTAGAATAGGACCTTTATCACTACAATTAATTCTTTTCCTTGTTATTTTTCTATTTGACTGATGTCTTTGTGGATTTGTTCTTCTCTTGGGGAGGAGGGGTTCATTTCTGTTAGTATTCTATTTTCACTGATGTATTCATTGATCTGTTCTTTTCTTTGGGAGGAAGGGTTCATTTCAAATAGATGTCAGAAAAAGAATAGGATCATTTTTTGGATAATTCATTTATTTTTATTTAAACTGCTTCTGATCAAGACATCATGATGATTTTTCCATAATTTACAATTTTCCTCTCAACTATTTCATGCCTATCAACTCTGTTGATTTAATAGCGTCTCTTTAACTTGGAACTGGAAATTTAGACCAACTTCAAAACATGCTAATTGCTTTTTAGGACTGTTAACTGTTTTACAAAAATAACTAATAGTGATCAAGACAAATTCTAACATTGCAATGTGACATAACATTAGAACTTTTCTGTTTTTTGTCTGAACTGATTATTACTTCTGAACTGATGTATACTTCCCTTTGAGAAAAGTGGCTGAGAATAATTTAGACAACTACACAAGTTAAACAAGTCCTTTTTAGGGCTAGTACCTTCTCAAAAAAAGATTCTACTCATTTCAACCTCTATAAGCACTACAACATAACATATGGAATATATTAATTAGCTTTAGAAGTGTATTGGGCCCTTTTTAGGGCCAGTAGGAGGAAAGTGCTACTGATTAAGACTACATGAGAAAGTACAATGTAAAAAATGGATTGTATATATTCACATCTACAGAAGTACACCCAGGTCCTTTTCAGGGCCATGTATATCGCCTGCTAGAAATAAATTTGATACTGATCTGGATAATATAAAGACTGAGGAAATAAAACTTTTCACAAGTACAGAAGTTAAGTCCTTTTTAAGTCCAGTATCAACCTGATGAACGTTGAGTAATACTGAATATTATGAAATATTTCTTTTCAACTTCAAATGGATAAAAAAAAACTTGGATGTCTAAGTGTTAAAGCCACCATCAACTAGAACCAGAACAGGTTATTACAATCCAAAATGAAAAGCTCTTTTTAGAGCCATGACTAGATTTTCAGTACAAAGATAGAATTATGACTTTTAAAGGTCTTTATGAAAACTAGGAGCTTCTTACTTCAAATTACTGTCCTGAAAAGCTGTAAGCAATGATATAGTCATCTTTTTTTCCTAAACCAAAAAAAAAAGAAACTTTTCAAGAAGAAAACTATTAAATATATCTCAGGATTCACTCATGTCTCACCTTTCTGACCAGTTTCTTTTCTAAATTAAACTTCATCTTTGATTTTCTTGTAGTTGAAGACATATGTTGGTTAAGAAATCACAAATATTAAACAAGATTCTTAGAAGCAGTATAGGCTTATCTGAATATATTATTTACTTGTCACTATTATCTACTATTATATATATTGCCCATTGTGGTTTGATGATAATCACTTTAGTCATCTAAGGGGCTTAGGGCTTTGCACTGGGGTTTTGTGTCTCTTCATGTGGCTAGTGAGACCAATGTGAGCCTGGAATGTATAGCTACATACTGGGCATGTTATTTCAGCTGGAGCTAGAGTTTTTGGCCTTGCTTTTCTTTCTCTTGACGCTTTGTTCTGCCAGTGCTGTTTTCTTGTCTTCTGCAATTTATGCACCAGTTTTTATAGTACAAGGTCATGATGCTTCCTTCTCCCACGTGGCAAAGTCAATGCTGAAGGCATTGTTTTAGAGTCTTCCATTCTGCAAATATGTCTTGCTCATCACAGCTGGGACTGCATCATGATTGTGTGAATGCTTTGTAGGCATGCTCTTTGAAGGACTTCAGTATGAGTTATTTTTTCTTGCCTTTTAACATTCAGTATTTTCTGAGACATGTCATGTGGAAGTGATTCAGTTCTTTTGCATGTTTTCTATATAATGTCCACATTTATGAGGCATAGAGCAATGTTGGGAGGATGAGAGCTTGATTGACCCCTAGCTTTGTGTTTGTTCCAAACATTTTTATAAGTCTTTTATAGGATGCACTTGCCTTTTCTGGAGAGTGTGCTGCCTAGATAGGTGAATCTGTCCACTGAATTTATTTTCTGTCCATTTATCTTAATGCTTGTATCCAAGTAGGCTTTACCTGGAGCAGGCAAATATGACTTCAGTCTTTCTGTGTGTGTGTGTGTGTTTAATGTGTGGCCGAGTCTGAACATGTTCTTGAAAAGTCACTGATAATGCTCTACAGATCATTTTCTGGGCATTTAGGATACTGTCGTGAGCAAATAGCAGGTCTATGATTACTGCTGATTTAGAATTTGGGTTGAATAAGCCACTATCTAGTGTAAAAATGTTAATGACTATCTGCACTACCCCTTCAGTAGATAACTTACATTTGACTTGCTTATTCTTTCTTCATCATCAAATGATATTTCTGGTGAAAAATATTTCAAGGTCAGGCTAGGTTAACTCTAATATCAACTGTTTCATTTTGTCTATAAGCCTAATAATGAACATATACTTGTTAAACAATATCCTCTTACTAGATCCTTTATTTATTCAGTTCATAAAATTGGTTTTGTTTCTGGGTCTGTTTTTTTCAGTGCAGCCTCTTTTGATATGCATGTCTTTTCTTTGAACTATTTTTTTGTCAAGCTGAAAATGTTTTATGTGAGCTATTCATCTTATTTTCTTGTACTTTTCTTCGTTAGATCCTAGTGTGAAAATTCTAAATCAAAGAAATAATTAATTGATCAATGTTACAGAAAGAGTCATTAAAAACCATGATTATTAAATCATAATTATTTGAGGACTATTGTAAAGAGGTCATTCTAATGTAGGGATTTTTAAAAAAAAGTCAATAATGCTAAATCAAATTAATTTAAAATAGTATTTTTTGTCAGTTCAATTTCATTTGAATGAATAAATCAATTATTACTTTAAGTAGCTGATTCAGAATCAAGAACTTAAAAGCTTGCTTCTATTACCCAGAACTTTTAAAATTTTTCTTATGCATTAGATGCTTTCATGCTGTCACAGCATTCTTTATGAGCTCTGACCAAATCACATTCTTGAGCATTCTCCTTGGATGGCTATAGGTGATTTTCTGCTGACTTTAAAAACATATCTTATTTTAATTTAAATCATAATTTGAGCTTACTAGCCACCATTAAGATTCAAACTTAGGAATGCTCATTTTAGCAGCCATTTAACTTATGGTTAATAAACCAAATACTTTACAATAAATATTCTTTGGAAGATTATATCTAAATGATACTTCTTCTTCTAGCCAGCTTTTTGCTGCTGAGCTGTGAGTTCTTTTGCAGACTGTACCAAGGAAAAATAGTGTGCTTTCTCTTCAGTTGTTCAGCACTGCCTTACAGGGTGTTGGTTATGTTGGGTTGAAATGGTAGTATGGTCTGCCTAAGATGGATTAGGAAGGGGCATTCACAGAGGATGTGGTTCATGGTTTCATAAGGGTGGGTGCAAGTCTACAATAGGGTAGATGTGTGGGATTTATTTTGTTAAGATGGTAATTTAAGAGGTGTGTGTCCTGTCCTTAGTTGGAAGATTGTAGATTGCTCTTTGCGGGGAAGGAAATTAATACTGCCTAGTTTGTTTGGCATGGTCATTTCTTTGTACATGGCTCTGCCATCTAAATGATATAGATGGGTAATCCCAAGCAGAGCAAAAGATTTAGATATGTTGAGCAACACAATTTGAGAATGTTCATTTGAGCAGCCGCATAATTTATTCTGATAAACCAAATACTCTACAATAAAGATTATTTTAAAATGTTATATCTAAAGATGCTGGTAGTTAAAATAGTGCCATGGATGTACCTAAAACTTAGTGACTCATTGGCAGATCCGGTGGAGGGGGAAGGTTTGGATGTTCATCCCCCTTTTCTCAAAATAAAATGTCACTTGTTATTGGGTTAAATTATTTAAGTTCATATATGAGAAATCATGAACATCCTGAGAAAAACTAAAGCAAACATGTCACCAAATTTTATGGGTTTAGTTTAGCCAGGTCCCACTTCCTAAAATGGCGACTCCATTAATAAAATGTGATTTTTGACTTGCACTTTTTAGTTACAGAAAAAAGAGTTAAAAAGAACAACTATAGCAAAATACAGTCACCAAATTCCATAATGTTTTGAGTTTTCATACCCCCCTGGAATGATAAAAGGCTGTGAATAGTTTTTCTTATATTGGACCTCCAATTTTTTTTGGTTAGAAGAATGGCAGGACATTACACTGTAGACACATCAGAAAAATGCATTTCAGGATACATGAAAAAATGCTACCAAAGATTCACCTCTAAAGAGAAAATAAACAGATTAACTGTAATGAACACTCATTATGTAAATTTAGAGTGTATATAAATATATGCACATTATCAATGTACAAAATAATTATTCCCCCCTCCTTAAAAAATATCCTGGCTATGCCCATGTGTTCCCTAAGTATACCAAAAATGAATAGGATTGATTAGGGGGGGGGGTGCCTCAAGATAAATGAATGTCAAGCACAAAAACTAAATACATTTCACCTGATATGTGCCCATCACATCCTCAGTGCCAGGTGATAATTCAAGATGTCCAAAGTCCAGATGTCCTCAGCATGCAATCATTCCTTATCCATTAGTGACCATGATTAAGTGTTGTGTGTAGTACATGATGTATGAACTTATACTTTCTCAAGAAGATGATTTTTGATTGGTTGGTGTCTGACCATCTGGCTGACCACTGCTTTAGGTTTATCAATATCTAATGGAGGCTTAAGATTTCTGCTGGTCAAGTTGCTTATGCACGAATACTTTGGATGGGGAACTCTGAAGGTTATGAAAAAACACAGAATAGATAAGAATGCTCTAGTGTTTCTCCATTTCCTAAACACTTGTGTCATTATGTATTCCAATCTTTCTGCTAATTTCAAACTAAACTCTTTTTCCCTGTGTTACTTTCTAAACTTTTTGTATTTAATAAAGATTAGCTTAAATATGAAATTAGTAAAGAGATTCTTTAAAAAATCTACTATTAGACATTTTTTTAAAAAGTATTTTTCAGATTACCTTCAAGACAAGAATTATACATGTAGTCATATGAAGATGTTCAAGATAACTTAACATGTCACTGGGACATTGTGATTAAGGTGCGGTTAGTTTTAAGTTATTACACCATTGATTGTCTTTTATATTAGTCTTGTTTTGTAATTTGTGGAAATGTCCAAATTCTAATGTAAATTTTTGTGTCATTTCTGACAGACATCTTCTATGTGCTTGAGTTGATTTTTTGCTTGCTTCAACCTAGTTCTCTAGTGTATTAAGCTATTTAGCTTAAATCAATAAAAGAATATTTCTAATTTTTTGAGTTTGAAAGTATTTTTTTACAGTTGATGTTCCTACATGATGTCATATCAAGTTTTTTTAGATAAAGACGTATTACTAGGACATTCCTATTTAGAAGTAAAAAAGTGAGTTGAAACAGTTCAGATCTTTTGGTTATTTCCCTTTTTTAGTTCAGAAAGAATATATTTATATATAGTTAGAATTTTTTTGAAGTTTAGTTTTACCCTTTCAGTATATAGTTTTGTTTAAATCTTTTGGTGAAAAAGTCAAATTCTTTTAATTTGAAAGTATTATTTTCAGAGGTTTCCAGTCAAAAACAGTCTTATTTGGAATTGAAAAAGGTGAGATCTTTTGGTTATTTCCCTTTTTTTTTTAATTTAAGAAATAATATATTTAAATATTTGTAGATACTAGTAAGTCCCAAAGTAAAATTTAACTTCACACCTTGCAACCAATAGGGAAGATAATGTTCAAGTCATCTGTTTCTGTGGCCCACAGTTAATAAGGGTGTCATATGGCCAGCACCACGACCAACCACCTTTATGTTTCTCCTTCTTATGTTAAGTAACTATAAGAGCTGGGTGGACTTAGAAGCAATGAAAGATCCCAAAATTTAAAATCCCTCATTTCACAAGGATTCAAACTTTGGACCTATAGTTCAGAAGCCGGGTGTTTAACTGCTCAGCCACCATACCTTCTAATTAGCCCAATGAATTCACAAAAAAAAATTTGAAATAATTTTATTCTGTAAGTGCAGATGAATATTTTTATATTAATTTCAACACAATAATTATTCTGTTTAAGATCAAGAAACAAGGAAGTGAAGAGAGCTCTCCAGAACTGTACATGTCATTGTGACATTACCATTAAGGTGAAGTTATTTAAACATTATTCTTTTTTCATATAATATCTTGTTTTGTTTGTGAATTGTGTTGTCATGGCGGCCGTCAACAAATGTTTTCATTTTGTCTTCTATCGCCCATTTAGTGCATGCTTTTTATACTTTTTAAAATTGTTTTCTTAAAGTTTACTTTCATTCTTTCAGTATATAGTTTTTGTTTAAATCTTTTGGAAAAAAAATCAAATTCTTTTAGTTTGAAAGTATTATTTTCAGATGTTTCCAGTCAAAGACAGTCTTATTTGGAAGTGAAAAAGGTAAGATCTTTTGGTTATTTCCCTTTTTTCTTTAAATTTAAGAAATAATATATTTAAATATTTGTAGATACTAGTTAGTCCCTAAGTAAAATTTCCCTTCACACCTTGCAATCAATAGGGAAGATAATGTTCAAGTCATCTCTTTCTGTGGCCCACAGTTAATGAGGGTGTCATATGGCCAGCACAATGACGGACCACCTTTATTTTTCTCCTTCTTATGTTAAGTAACTATAAGAGCTGGGTGGACTTAGAAGCAATGAAAGATCCCAAAATTTAAAATCCCTCATTTCACAAGGATTCAAACTTTGGACCTATAGTTCAGAAGCAGGTTGTTTAACTGCTCAGCCACCATAACTTCTTAATTAGCCCGATGAATTCACAAAAAAAATGTTGAAATATTTTTATTCTGTAAGTGCAGATGAATATTTTTAAATAAATTTCAACACAATAACTATTCTGTTTAAGATCAAGAAACAAGGAAGTGAAGAGAGCTCTCCAGAACTGTACATGTCATTGTGACATTACCATTAAGGTGAAGTTATTTAAACATTATTCTTTTTTCATATAATATCTTGTTTTGTTTGTGATTTGTGTTGTCATGGCGGCAGTCAACAAATGTTTTCGTTTTGTCTTCTCTCGTCCTTTTAGTGCATGCTTTTTATACTTTAAAAAATTTTTTTTTTAAAGTTTACTTTCATTCTTTCAGTATATAGTTTTGTTTAAATCTTTTGGAAAAAAAATCTAATTCTTTTAGTTTGAAAGTATTATTTTCAGATGTTTCCTGTCAAAGACAGTCTTATTTGGAAGTGAAAAAGGTGAGATCTTTTGGTTATTTCCTTTTTTTTTTAATTTAAGAAATAATATATTTAAATATTTGTAGATACTAGTTAGTCCCAAAGTAAAATTTAACTTCACACCTTGCAACCAATAGGGAAGATAATGTTCAAGTCATCTGTTTCTGTGGCCCACAGTTAATGAGGGTGTCATATGGCCAGCACAATGACCAACCACCTTTATTTTTCTCCTTCTTATGTTAAGTAACTATAAGAGCTGGGTGGACTTAGAAGCAATGAAAGATCCCAAAATTTAAAATCCCTCATTTCACAAGGATTCAAACTTTGGACCTATAGTTCAGAAGCCGGGTGTTTAACTGCTCAGCCACCATACCTTCTAATTAGCCCAATGAATTCACAAAAAAAATTTTGAAATAATTTTATTCTGTAAGTGCAGATGAATATTTTTATATTAATTTCAACACAATAATTATTCTGTTTAAGATCAAGAAACAAGGAAGTGAAGAGAGCTCTCCAGAACTGTACATGTCATTGTGACATTACCATTAAGGTGAAGTTATTTAAACATTATTCTTTTTTCATATAATATCTTGTTTTGTTTGTGAATTGTGTTGTCATGGTGGCCGTCAACAAACGTTTTCATTTTGTCTTTTATCGCCCATTTAGTGCATGCTTTTTATACTTTTTAAAATTGTTTTCTTAAAGTTTACTTTCATTCTTTCAGTATATAGTTTTTGTTTAAATCTTTTGGAGAAAAAGTCTAATTCTTTTAGTTTGAAAGTATTATTTTCAGAGGTTTCCAGTCAAAGACAGTCTTATTTGGAAGTGAAAAAGGTGAGATCTTTTGGTTATTTCCCTTTTTTTTTAATTTAAGAAATAATATATTTAAATATTTGTAGATACTAGTTAGTCCCCAAGTAAAATTTAACTTCACACCTTGCAACCAATAGGGAAGATAATGTTCAAGTCATCTGTTTCTGTGGCCCACAGTTAATGAGGGTGTCATATGGCCAGCACAACGACCAACCACCTTTATTTTTCTCCTTCTTATGTTAAGTAACTATAAGAGCTGGGTGGACTTAGAAGCAATGAAAGATCCCAAAATTTAAAATCCCTCATTTCACAAGGATTCAAACTTTGGACCTATAGTTCAGAAGCCGGGTGTTTAACTGCTCAGCCACCATACCTTCTAATTAGCCCAATGAATTCACAAAAAAAATGTTGAAATAATTTTATTCTGTAAGTGCAGATGAATATTTTTATATTAATTTCAACACAATAATTATTCTGTTTAAGATCAAGAAACAAGGAAGTGAAGAGAGCTCTCCAGAACTGTACATGTCATTGTGACATTACCATTAAGGTGAAGTTATTTAAACATTATTCTTTTTTCATATAATATCTTGTTTTGTTTGTGAATTGTGTTGTCATGGTGGCCGTCAACAAATGTTTTCATTTTGTCTTCTATCGTCCATTTAGTGCATGCTTTTTATACTTTTTAAAATTGTTTTCTTAAAGTTTACTTTCATTCTTTCAGTATATAGTTTTTGTTTAAATCTTTTGGAGAAAAAGTCTAATTCTTTTAGTTTGAAAGTATTATTTTCAGAGGTTTCCAGTCAAAGACAGTCTTATTTGGAAGTGAAAAAGGTGAGATCTTTTGGTTATTTCCCTTTTTTTTTTTATTTAAGAAATAATATATTTAAATATTTGTAGATACTAGTAAGTCCCAAAGTAAAATTTCCCTTCACAACTTGCAACCAATAGGGAAGATAATGTTCAAGTCATCTGTTTTTGTGGCCCACAGTTAGTGAGGGTGTCATGTGGCCAGCACAACGACCGACCACCTTTATTTTTTTCCTTCTTATGTTAAGTAACTATAAGAGCTGGGTGGACTTAGAAGCAATGAAAGATCCCAAAATTTAAAATCCCTCATTTCACAAGGATTCAAACTGTGGACCTATAGTTCAGAATCCGGGTGTTTAACTGCTCAGCCACCATACCTTCTAATTAGCCCTATGAATTCACAAAAAAAATGTTGAAATATTTTTATTCTGTAAGTGCAGATGAATATTTTTATATTAATTTCAACACAATAACTATTCTGTTTAAGATCAAGAAACAAGGAAGTGAAGAGAGCTCTCCAGAACTGTACATGTCATTGTGACATTACCATTAAGGTGAAGTTATTTAAACATTATTCTTTTTTCATATAATATCTTGTTTTGTTTGTGAATTGTGTTGTCATGGCGGCCGTCAACAAATGTTTTCATTTTGTCTTCTATCGTCCATTTAGTGCCTGCTTTTTATACTTTTTAAAATTGTTTTCTTAAAGTTTACTTTCATTCTTTCAGTATATAGTTTTTGTTTAAATCTTTTGGAAAAAAAATCTAATTCTTTTAGTTTGAAAGTATTATTTTCAGATGTTTCCAGTCAAAGACAGTCTTATTTGGAAGTGAAAAAGGTGAGATCTTTTGGTTATTTCCTTTTTTTTTTAATTTAAGAAATAATATATTTTAAATATTTGTAGATACTAGTTAGTCCCAAAGTAAAATTTAACTTCACACCTTGCAACCAATAGGGAAGATAATGTTCAAGTCATCTGTTTCTGTGGCCCACAGTTAATGAGGGTGTCATATGGCCAGCACAACGACCAACCACCTTTATTTTTCTCCTTCTTATGTTAAGTAACTATAAGAGCTGGGTGGACTTAGAAGCAATGAAAGATCCCAAAATTTAAAATCCCTCATTTCACAAGGATTCAAACTTTGGACCTATAGTTCAGAAGCCGGGTGTTTAACTGCTCAGCCACCATACCTTCTAATTAGCCCAATGAATTCACAAAAAAAAATTTGAAATAATTTTATTCTGTAAGTGCAGATGAATATTTTTATATTAATTTCAACACAATAATTATTCTGTTTAAGATCAAGAAACAAGGAAGTGAAGAGAGCTCTCCAGAACTGTACATGTCATTGTGACATTACCATTAAGGTGAAGTTATTTAAACATTATTCTTTTTTCATATAATATCTTGTTTTGTTTGTGAATTGTGTTGTCATGGTGGCCGTCAACAAATGTTTTCATTTTGTCTTCTATCGTCCATTTAGTGCATGCTTTTTATACTTTTTAAAATTGTTTTCTTAAAGTTTACTTTCATTCTTTCAGTATATAGTTTTTGTTTAAATCTTTTGGAGAAAAAGTCTAATTCTTTTAGTTTGAAAGTATTATTTTCAGAGGTTTCCAGTCAAAGACAGTCTTATTTGGAAGTGAAAAAGGTGAGATCTTTTGGTTATTTCCCTTTTTTTTTAATTTAAGAAATAATATATTTAAATATTTGTAGATACTAGTTAGTCCCAAAGTAAAATTTAACTTCACACCTTGCAACCAATAGGGAAGATAATGTTCAAGTCATCTGTTTCTGTGGCCCACAGTTAATGAGGGTGTCATATGGCCAGCACAACGACCAACCACCTTTATTTTTCTCCTTCTTATGTTAAGTAACTATAAGAGCTGGGTGGACTTAGAAGCAATGAAAGATCCCAAAATTTAAAATCCCTCATTTCACAAGGATTCAAACTTTGGACCTATAGTTCAGAAGCCGGGTGTTTAACTGCTCAGCCACCATACCTTCTAATTAGCCCAATGAATTCACAAAAAAAAATTTGAAATAATTTTATTCTGTAAGTGCAGATGAATATTTTTATAATTATTTCAACACATTAATTATTCTGTTTAAGATCAAGAAACAAGGAAGTGAAGAGAGCTCTCCAGAACTGTACATGTCATTGTGACATTACCATTAAGGTGAAGTTATTTAAACATTATTCTTTTTTCATATAATATCTTGTTTTGTTTGTGAATTGTGTTGTCATGGTGGCCGTCAACAAACGTTTTCATTTTGTCTTCTATCGCCCATTTAGTGCATGCTTTTTATACTTTTTAAAATTGTTTTCTTAAAGTTTACTTTTATTCTTTCAGTATATAGTTTTTGTTTAAATCTTTTGGAAAAAAAATCTAATTCTTTTAGTTTGAAAGTATTATTTTCAGATGTTTCCAGTCAAAGACAGTCTTATTTGGAAGTGAAAAAGGTGAGATCTTTTGGTTATTTCCTTTTTTTTTTAATTTAAGAAATAATATATTTAAATATTTGTAGATACTAGTTAGTCCCCAAGTAAAATTTTTCTTCACACCTTGCAATCAATAGGGAAGATAATGTTCAAGTCATTTCTTTCTGTGGCCCACATTTAATGAGGGTGTCATGTGGCCAGCACAACGACGGACCACCTTTATTTTTCTCCTTCTTATGTTAAGTCACTATAAGAGCTGGGTGGACTTAGAAGCAATGAAAGATCCCAAAATTTAAAATCCCTCATTTCACAAGGATTCAAACTGTGGACCTATAGTTCAGAAGCCGGGTGTTTAACTGCTTAGCCACCATACCTTCTAATTACCCCCATGAATTCACAAAAAAAATGTTGAAATATTTTTATTCTGTAAGTGCAGATGAATATTTTTATATAAATTTCAACACAATAACTATTCTGTTTAAGATCAAGAAACAAGGAAGTGAAGAGAGCTCTCCAGAACTGTACATGTCATTGTGACATTACCATTAAGGTGAAGTTATTTAAACATTATTCTTTTTTCATATAATATCTTGTTTTGTTTGTGAATTGTGTTGTCATGGTGGCCGTCAACAAACGTTTTCATTTTGTCTTCTATCGCCCATTTAGTGCATGCTTTTTATACTTTTTAAAATTGTTTTCTTAAAGTTTACTTTCATTCTTTCAGTATATAGTTTTTGTTTAAATCTTTTGGAAAAAAAATCAAATTCTTTTAGTTTGAAAGTATTATTTTCAGATGTTTCCAGTCAAAGACAGTCTTATTTGGAAGTGAAAAAGGTAAGATCTTTTGGTTATTTCCCTTTTTTCTTTAAATTTAAGAAATAATATATTTAAATATTTGTAGATACTAGTTAGTCCCCAAGTAAAATTTCCCTTCACACCTTGCAATCAATAGGGAAGATAATGTTCAAGTCATCTCTTTCTGTGGCCCACAGTTAATGAGGGTGTCATATGGCCAGCACAATGACGGACCACCTTTATTTTTTTCCTTCTTATGTTAAGTAACTATAAGAGCTGGGTGGACTTAGAAGCAATGAAAGATCCCAAAATTTAAAATCCCTCATTTCACAAGGATTCAAACTTTGGACCTATAGTTCAGAAGCCGGGTGTTTAACTGCTCAGCCACCATACCTTCTAATTAGCCCAATGAATTCACAAAAAAAAATTTGAAATAATTTTATTCTGTAAGTGCAGATGAATATTTTTATAATTATTTCAACACATTAATTATTCTGTTTAAGATCAAGAAACAAGGAAGTGAAGAGAGCTCTCCAGAACTGTACATGTCATTGTGACATTACCATTAAGGTGAAGTTATTTAAACATTATTCTTTTTTCATATAATATCTTGTTTTGTTTGTGAATTGTGTTGTCATGGTGGCCGTCAACAAACGTTTTCATTTTGTCTTCTATCGCCCATTTAGTGCATGCTTTTTATACTTTTTAAAATTGTTTTCTTAAAGTTTACTTTTATTCTTTCAGTATATAGTTTTTGTTTAAATCTTTTGGAAAAAAAATCTAATTCTTTTAGTTTGAAAGTATTATTTTCAGATGTTTCCAGTCAAAGACAGTCTTATTTGGAAGTGAAAAAGGTGAGATCTTTTGGTTATTTCCTTTTTTTTTTAATTTAAGAAATAATATATTTAAATATTTGTAGATACTAGTTAGTCCCCAAGTAAAATTTCCCTTCACACCTTGCAATCAATAGGGAAGATAATGTTCAAGTCATTTCTTTCTGTGGCCCACATTTAATGAGGGTGTCATGTGGCCAGCACAACGACGGACCACCTTTATTTTTCTCCTTCTTATGTTAAGTCACTATAAGAGCTGGGTGGACTTAGAAGCAATGAAAGATCCCAAAATTTAAAATCCCTCATTTCACAAGGATTCAAACTGTGGACCTATAGTTCAGAAGCCGGGTGTTTAACTGCTTAGCCACCATACCTTCTAATTAGCCCCATGAATTCACAAAAAAAATGTTGAAATATTTTTATTCTGTAAGTGCAGATGAATATTTTTATATAAATTTCAACACAATAACTATTCTGTTTAAGATCAAGAAACAAGGAAGTGAAGAGAGCTCTCCAGAACTGTACATGTCATTGTGACATTACCATTAAGGTGAAGTCATTTAAACATTATTCTTTCATATAATATCTTGTTTTGTTTGTGAATTGTGTTGTCATTGCAGCCGTCAACAAATGTTTTATTTTGTCTTCTATCGCCCATTTAGTGCATGCTTTTTATACTTTTTAAAATTGTTTTCTTAAAGTTTACTTTCATTCTTTCAGTATATAGTTTTTGTTTAAATCATTTGGAAAAAAAATCTAATTCTTTTAGTTTGAAAGTATTATTTTCAGATGTTTCCAGTCAAAGACAAACTTATTTGGAAATGAAAAAGGTGAGATCTTTTGGTTATTTCCCTTTTTTTTTTAATTTAAGAAATAATATATTTAAATATTTGTAGATACTAGTTAGTCCCAAAGTAAAATTTAACTTCACACCTTGCAACCAATAGGGAAGATAATGTTCAAGTCATCTGTTTCTGTGGCCCACAGTTAATGAGGGTGTCATATGGCCAGCACCACGACCAACCACCTTTATGTTTCTCCTTCTTATGTTAAGTAACTATAAGAGCTGGGTGGACTTAGAAGCAATGAAAGATCCCAAAATTTAAAATCCCTCATTTCACAAGGATTCAAACTTTGGACCTATAGTTCAGAAGCCGGGTGTTTAACTGCTCAGCCACCATACCTTCTTAATTAGCCCCATGAATTCACAAAAAAAATGTTGAAATATTTTTATTCTGTAAGTGCAGATGAATATTTTTATATAAATTTCAACACAATAACTATTCTGTTTAAGATCAAGAAACAAGGAAGTGAAGAGAGCTCTCCAGAACTGTACATGTCATTGTGACATTACCATTAAGGTGAAGTTATTTAAACATTATTCTTTTTTCATATAATATCTTGTTTTGTTTGTGAATTGTGTTGTCATGGCGGCTGTCAACAAATGTTTTCATTTTGTCTTCTATCGCCCATTTAGTGCATGCTTTTTATACTTTTTAAAATTGTTTTTTTTAAAGTTTACTTTCATTCTTTCAGTATATAGTTTTTGTTTAAATCTTTTGGAGAAAAATTCTAATTCTTTTAGTTTGAAAGTATTATTTTCAGAGGTTTCCAGTCAAAGACAGTCTTATTTGGAAGTGAAAAAGGTGAGATCTTTTGGTTATTTCCCTTTTTTTTTAAATTTAAGAAATAATGTATTTAAATATTTGTAGATACTAGTAAGTCACAAAGTAAAATTTCCCTTCACAACTTGCAACCAATAGGGAAGATAATATTTAAGTCATCTGTTTCTGTGGCCCACAGTTAATGAGGGTGTCATGTGGCCAGCACAACGACCGACCACCTTTATTTTTCTCCTTTTTTTGTTAAGTAACTATAAGAGCTGGGTGGACTTAGAAGCAATGAAAGATCCCTAAATTTAAAATCCCTCATTTCACAAGGATTCAAACTTTGGACCTATAGTTCAGAAGCCGGGTGTTTAACTGCTCAGCCACCAAACCATCTAATTAGCCCCATGAATTCACAAAGAATTTTTTAAAATAATTTTATTCTGTAAGTGCAGATAAATATTTTTATATTAATTTCAACACAATAACTATTCTGTTTAAGATCAAGAAACAAGGAAGTGAAGAGAGCTCTCCAGAACTGTACATGTCATTGTGACATTACCATTAAGGTGAAGTCATTTAAACATTATTCTTTCATATAATATCTTGTTTTGTTTGTGAATTGTGTTGTCATTGCAGCCGTCAACAAATGTTTTATTTTGTCTTCTATCGCCCATTTAGTGCATGCTTTTTATACTTTTTAAAATTGTTTTCTTAAAGTTTACTTTCATTCTTTCAGTATATAGTTTTTGTTTAAATCATTTGGAAAAAAAATCTAATTCTTTTAGTTTGAAAGTATTATTTTCAGATGTTTCCAGTCAAAGACAAACTTATTTGGAAATGAAAAAGGTGAGATCTTTTGGTTATTTCCCTTTTTTTTTTAATTTAAGAAATAATATATTTAAATATTTGTAGATACTAGTTAGTCCCAAAGTAAAATTTAACTTCACACCTTGCAACCAATAGGGAAGATAATGTTCAAGTCATCTGTTTCTGTGGCCCACAGTTAATGAGGGTGTCATATGGCCAGCACCACGACCAACCACCTTTATGTTTCTCCTTCTTATGTTAAGTAACTATAAGAGCTGGGTGGACTTAGAAGCAA